>NC_069122.1:31794404-31904449 GCF_026914265.1 Mya arenaria
CAATGTTCAATGCTGTCTGATACCTGGCACTATTCAATCATCACAGACACAATTGGCCTTCCAATATACAATGCTGCCTTATATATTGCACTATTCAATCATAAACAGACACGATTGGCCTTCCTATGAACAATGCTGCCTTATATCTTGCACTATTCAATCATACACAGACACGATTAGCCTTCCGATGTACAATGCTTCCTCATCTCTGGCACTGTTCAATCATACACAGACACGATAAGACTTTCTATTTTCAATGCTGCCTCATCTCTGAGACTGATCAGTCATACAAAAACACGATGGCTTTCCAATGTACAATGCTGCCTCACTTTTCAAACATACACAGACTCGATTAGCATTCCGATGTACAATGCTGCTTCATACCTGGCACTGTTCAATCATGCAGAGACCCGATTGGCATCCAATGTACAATGCTCTGGCATAATTCAATCATACACAGACACGGTTATAAATTCAAAGCTTGTGGAAATGGTTCAATAAAAGACAAATAAGGCAATGCAATAAAATCTTTGAAACGAAAGCCCGTTTTTCAATCATTCTGCGGATTTTAACACGCACTGTTTGATTGTTTACAAACACACAACCGAATGCTTTACTTTTTAAAAATCAATTTGTATAGTCGCTTTTCGCTCAGAATGGAATGAAATTGGGAAAAAAGTTAGTGATTCCATGCATTTTATTCTGTTTACGTTTGGTTTTAGCTGTTTAACAATGTTTAAAATTGTTTTAATATTCTTTGTAACTATCGAATTCACGGAGTTTTGCAGTAAGAAATTGGTACAAGGCTGTAATTGTAAGTTAAAGTTGTATCTGTGTTGATTTTTCGGCATTGGCAATCGAACAATACAAATAAATAATTATTCAAATATTGCTGCTAATGAAATATTATTTTGTACTCTTGCTTGAAAGTGAATTGACAGTTCAAAATATTTAAAGGTTTTGCTGAGACGTGTATTGTCAATAAAAAAACCGTTTCCTATGTTTCAGAAAAAGTTAATCTCGAAGGTGGACGAAAAATTAAATATTGATACGAGCTTAACATCTTCAGATACGAGCTCATCATCTTCAAATCATCAAGGACGTACGGTACAGATATTCGAAGTTCTTGACAAGGTACCGATTTGTTTTTTTTACAAAAGATGGATCATAGAAAATATATGCTATCTTACTCGGCCGCCTAGTGGTATAATACCATCATACACACACGTATATTGCGATAAGGGTGAAAACAAGCAGTACTACGCCTCTATGGTATGATGCAATCATAGATAGACACAATAAGCCGACCAAGGTACAGTGATGTCACCTCTGGTGTACTATACAATCACACAGAGCTACAATTCGCTTACCAATGTTTAATGATGTGTGCTATATGGTCCTATATAGTCATACATAGACACGATTTGCCTAACAATGCAGTGCTGTCTCCTCTATGGTATAATGCATTCATAAACAGAAGCGATCGGCCAACGACGCACAGTGTTGCCTCTTCCATGGTACTTTTAAATCATACACAGACACGATTTGAAAACAGGGTAAACATAATATTAGGAAACAGACCACGCTTTATGCATGATTATCATAAACATAACTATCCGAACTGCTACAAATTGACTGTTTAAAACTGTTCCAAATTGAGCATTTCACATTTCTGTTTTTGTCATCGAAAACACGGATTGCAAAATGTGTACAACGTATCCTCCAACGAACTAATTTAAGGAATGTAATAACTTTGTCCCTTCGTTTTATAAGTCTCTTTTTGAATTTGTTCAACAGACGTGATATTAACACAACGGAAACTACCCATTGTTTTTTTTTGTGGCATATAGTTGTTTTGATTTGCAAAGCATACAGAACTCGTGGCAAAATAATATCAATGAGTTTACTTTAAAGCTTGTGGAAAGGGTTAAATGAAAAACAAATCAGGCAAAGCCATAAATACAGATATTTAAAGTCTTTGAAACCTACGTTTTGTTTTGTAAAAAACACTCAACACAAATGATTTACGTTTTCAAAACGCAAGTTTTAGAGCCGCTTTCCGCTCAGAGTGGAATGAAATAAGAAAAAAAGGAAGTGATTCCATGTTTTTCTGTTTCCGATCTGTTTTAGCTGTTTAGCAATGTCATTAATTGTTTTCTTTCTTTAAAACTATCGAATTCACGGTGTTTTTTTAGTAACTAAATTGCTGCAAGGCTGTAATGGTTAGTTGGAGTTGTATGTGTGTTGATTTTTCGAAAGTGAATTGACAGTTCAACATATTTTAAAATTTAGGTGAGACATGTATTGTCAATATAAACACCCGTTTTCTATGTTCCAGAACAGAGGCATCTCTTCAAGCGAAGAAACATCAAGTTCTGAAACGACTTCAGGTGGCTCAGGTAGGAAACCTTTACGGCCATTTTGATGACGTCATCACATATGCGAGGCTCGAACATTCAAAATTTTGGAAATTAAGGCGGCAATTTTTACTTAGATCTTGTTTTTATTTTTAGAACGTCACTTTTAGAATGCTTTTTTGACACCTTTTTAGTCAATATATTAGTCCGGCAAGTTTACAGAGCCGACTAGTATACAAGATTTAACCTTTGACTGCGAACATAGGGAGTCATGTCCTCTGCGCTAAGTGGTGACTATTTTTTAAGCTTTTTATATGAAAGTGTCCAGATTATAACATAAATTGAACCAAGTCGCTGTCTTTACGGGTTGGAAGTATTATTGCCGGAAACGTTATAGTTACAGATTACTAAATTACAACGTAAAACATGAAAGGAGGAAAAAGAAAATGTTTGTAAATGCCTATTGGAAGTATTTCACATCATATCAATCACAAGCTGTACTACTGCACAATAATATATTTTTTATATTAACATTATACAATGTTCGTGTATATGTATAAGATTTAAAATAATGCATTAAGAAAATAACAGTATCGTTTTATTGTAAATGTTATGTAGATTGTTAATGTTATCAGTAAAAAAGATATAAAAACATATTTGAGTACACGAGGTAGTTTTAATATATATAAAACTATCAAATGAATGATCAGAATAGAGTTGTCCTACTCATTACAACTTTAATAGAGCTAGTATGTATTTGATAAAGCACACAGAGGCATTTGAAGAATATGTAACAGAACACAAAAAAGCGTTATTGCATTTTTACTAAAACTGAATTTATTAAAGCCATTTAAATATGAAGTAAAATCATGGCTTAACATTTACTAAATTACTACAATTACTAATGTTAATAAAACTGACGGATCCCTTACCCTTAAATAAATACCGTATTGATTATACATGGTTAATGAACTATTTGTAGCCAAGCAACTCTGACTCTACGTCTGGAAAACATCATGGTGAGAATACAGAATACAGTTTCATTTGTTTGTTATTGAAACAACATAACTCAAAACCAGTTAGAACATTGTTCCTAAATGTTACATTGGAAAAAGACTTATTGTTTTGATCAAATATAAAATACAGCTTTCCATAATTATGCAAAAAGCTACAGAAACATGCTCAGTAGCAAAAAGTTTAAACATAAACCCGGTTTAGTGGCAATGGGCAAACGCCAAAGACATAGAACACAAATTCACAAACAAGAAACATAGAACAATACACAACTCTACAAACAGCACAGTGCATAAATACTATATATATATATATATATATATATATATATATATATATATATATATATATATAATTGGTATGTTTATCAAGAATTGTTAGGTACCGCCTTGAAACGGTCAGTAAAATGTAAATTTACTGGGGGTTTAAACCAGTTTATGTGCACAAACCTTACTCTTATCCCAACAATTCTTAATAAAGATAAAACGCAAAAGATAAATCTTATCAAAGTATGCATTAACTTGAGGAAACTTATCAATAAAACAAATAATAATAAAAAACGAAAAGGTAAACCCCAAGTACTTCAATGATTAGAGATCCCAACTCTATCTGCAGACGGAGGGAAACAATTCAGAGCACCTAATGCAAATACTTTTCAAAGATACGATGCAGTCATCGTTAGAAACCAAAAACATCACACACAGTCTGCCTTATAAAATAAAAGGTTTAAAACTGTGTGATCATAGAGTTTCATAATGAAAAGCATCATTGTACTAAAACTGGGAATAAATAAAGAAAAACATTTTTCCAATTTTCAAGCATCATCAAGTTCATAGTAGCGAGAAATGTGGATATATATATTTGATTTTTTTATATATATTCTTTGTTTCAGCGATATTTTATTAATTTACCAGAAGCATTAATAGTTTTACTGACCAAAATAAGTTTTTTCTCTTTACCGTATTGCTTACTTTCCAGTCAAATGAAGAACATGAAACAAGACTATGTAAAGGTGTGCATGTGCTCCGTGTATTTTTGTTTTGATTACCACTGATTAACGGAGATAAGATCCCGCCGAAAACATGTGCATTTTGCTCTATGATAAGCCCACACATTGTTTGAGCAATAAATGACGAGCTTTTCTGTGTATTTTATGGTTCGTTGCTTCCCATTAAAAGCCATCACTCCAGCAAGGAAATGACGTAGTCCCTTTCATAAATAAACCGTATCGGACCTGACGATACTTCAAGCCCGCACTAACGAAGTGATCAAATTTGTTTAATAACATATGATAATGCAAGAGAGAAATACGCCGCTTATAACATTTTCTTTTCGGCATAACGAACATTAAAACACAATTAAATAATAAACATAATTATTAAACAGAGATGCTTACCATGTACAATAGCTATAGAAAAAAAGACATTTATATTGCGAACTAGAATTCAAGCATTAGTATATATTAGACCAGTGCGCATGCTTCAGAGTTTGTTGATTTTAAAGAGCTCCGTGAGAAACTACATTGGGTGCCCAAGTTACAGATTTCTCCAAGACTACAAAAAAGAAGTCGACTTAAAATTAATCCACAAAATGTCGTGAACAATATATGTACATTGCGCTATATATTTTTTTCTAATAATAATTTGTAAAAAAAGATGTACCCGTATATAAAAAAATCCTGGCAACCTTCGATTTACGTTCTCAATCTGAAATGATGATATCTTTGAAAAGGCCGTCGAATATATAAAATTTTGAATATTTTCGCCGTGAATATGCAATACATCATCCAAAGTGGCCACCGCGCATGCGTATTCTTGATTCTTTAGATATCCATGTATTATTGATTCACCAACCTTGTAAAATTAGAACAAAGGTTTCAACACACAATTCATGTTCCTTTTGTTTGTATGTCCTCAATATCACAAAATACTAAAGATTCGACTTAATTGAGTTCACCATTTTAAATATTCTATAAGATAGAAAAGGAGCGATAAACAATTCTGGTTGTTGCAAACTCATTTTGTTTGTTAAATTTAAATCAACATTCGTTTAAAAATGTTGATTTAAATTTAACAAACAAAATGAGTTTGCAACAACCAGAATTGTTGATATAACGCCTATTTTAGGTCATTATAATGTGTAAGTGTATTATAATTGAGTACAACTTTGCTGTAGAATGTTTAATTTTAAGAATTTGACCATTTATTTTATCAAAATGGTATTATTAAAAGAGGTTGCATTTCTATTTTATTTTTGTATAAAAGTATGCTTTGCTGTTATCAACACACAACAAACGTTAATATCACCAGACATCTCAAATTTAAATAATTGAATATCTGAAACCTAAAGTAAAAAATCCTTGAATGACGTCAAGGGTAAAGACATGCTATATCAGTCTCCTCTAGCACAATGATATTATGACAAAATGTAGTCTAGACGCATTTAAGTACTGGGGTTTGATTATGAGCTCATATGGTTTCTGTCTTCTCAGATACATAAACGAAACAATTATGTATCAAGAAAAAAGCAATTTAAAAGGAAATGTTGATATAAGCTCTGTTTTCATATTACAGACGAGTCTGTAGCGGGAGGGAAGAAAAAAAAGTCACCGAAAACGACAGTTGTTTCCATCATCGAGCAAATATGTCCATGTTTAACTATAAGTGAGGTAAATATCAATCCATATCGGTCATCTTGTGTTGTGTTGTTGTATACACGGTTTCTTAATTGCTCTTTTGCATGAACTTTACTTTTTATTTCCATAAAGGAGAAGAAAGTAATTAAATATGCCCCAAAATGCATTATTTCTGACTAGAATTTGTCTACCTTTTCTTAGGAGGGGGTAGCGCCCCATCTCACGTCTTTTTCTAGATACGACTCTTCTTATTGCTTAAAAGGTGAAGGGAAATTTCGAATAAAAATATCGCTAAAACGTAAATGTCGATAAAAAACTAAATTGTATGCTTCAGGGCGAAGAAACAGATTCTGGCACAAATAAGGATGAAGGTAACAACATACCTTTTCCTTGAATTCATGTTCTTAATTATCTGGACTCAATATCATAAAATAGTTAAGATTCGACTCAACTGAACTAAAGGTCACACTATACCATTCTCCAGTGGCTCATGTTGTTAAAAATGATTGGCCGCAATATCACATAAGTACAAATAAATTCGAATTAACTTAGAACATTGTTTAAAATTGTATTTATAATGGAACTATTTTTCTCTATTTTCAAATTCTGGTTTATTCCTCAATTAAATACATTCTACAACAAATGTTGTTTTGTGATTTATAGGTCATTAATTATTTATCCTTAAGCAATTAATTAAGTACATTGTTTGCTATTTATTTATTTTACAATAGTGAGAATGATTGTTTACTTACATGATATATGAAATAAAGCGATCTTAAATATATATTATATATAAAACAAATGTCAATGTTATGCTGTTATTTACACATAACACACTTTTAAGACACCAGCCATCACATATGCACATACATTTACAAAGGATACTATATGTAACAAAACCCCAGTATGGCGTCATAATTATTCTTTTAAGTAAAAGCGTATTAAGATAAAACATGCTTTTCATTCAAAGAAGAGTTTTCTTCCCTATCTCATAAATATTCATGAAAACGAGGTTGTCTACGGTACTTCCTTAGCGTTTGTTTCCTTGTTAGATTTATCGAAATAAAGAAAGAGAAAATTCTGAATTAAGTACAAAGCGATTTATAAACAGAATTGATGCTCTTATCTCTATTGCCCTATTACAGGAGAAAGTAACGAAGAAGAAACAGATTGTTCGGGGCCGGAAGATGCCTCCACCAAAAAGGTATCATAGACACGTCGATGAGGATTAGTTTTAAAGGGATTCCTTTATGATTTTGTAAATGCTTTTTTATGACGCATTGATTTGTGGCAAATCATTAGTAGTGTTTAAAATAACATTCCGACGGCGGTTACCCTTCAACTAATGTTGATATATGCTCATATAATGTCGTTGAAGTCTACGATTTTGAATAGCGTTAGTAACGAGATTCAACAAAAAGCTTAAAAGTCATGTTATCCTGATGTTTGTATTCTAGTGTGTGAGTTTTTTTGTCTGTTTTCTATTATTTCATACGTTACATTAATTTTATTCCTACAATACGGTATCAAAGAGTAAAGTAGTTATAATATAATGTTTTACAGACGCATTTTCGAAAACACAATGTTGGTGCCAAAACATTAGCGAGTCCCTTTAAATTCTCAAACATACTCGTCTGTCTATAATCAAAGCGATTTAACTTGTCCGTAAAAATATTTTAGATATACATACATATAAATAGGCATAATGCATTTCGGCCATTTGAAACTCCATCAAATCAGTCAAAAATAGTAAATGTGTTCACAAATTAAGCAGAGCTTTAGCATTATTACAATACCAACTAAAAATTACATGCAGTTTGATCAGAACATGGATTTTGCAGGTTCCTTTCGAACGCCCACTTTTTTTACTAATGGAAAGGACCCTTTTTTATAGCTAATCACACCGACCAACTACTCATTTTAGTATAGAACATAATCACAATCAGATGCATTTTGTTAAAACAAATCCGTTTTGACTATTTGCTAGCTTTGTTTACTATTGTTCTGTCAAAAGCATGGCTAACTTATTTGAAACATGATACATGATCATATAATACAACCGTATGCTTAAGGGACATAACAACCAAAACGATGAATTTTAAACTAAATCACTGCCTTAAAAGTGTTCGATTATTATAATTATTTGCTGAAAACACCTAAAGTCAAAGACAGTTCTGTAGCGTTCGTTGATATTCTTGCATCAGCATAGTCAACCTACTCAATAAATCAAATTTCAAAGAAAATACAGAATGCAATTGACAAATATTGCAGCACGTGTTTGTTTATATTCTCACTAGCATCTGGCGCCTTCCCGTTCCCATGTCAAAGTACTTTTGTATATACAAGTACTTTTGTACAAGCCCTTATTTTCCAACGTAAAATAACCTGACCATTTCGGTCAATATGAAATAAGAAAAAAAGGAAGTGATTCCATGTTTTTCTGTTTCCGATCTGTTTTAGCTGTTCAGCAATGTCATAAATTGATGTCTTTCTTTAAAACTATCGAATTCACTGTTTTTTTTAAGTAAATAAATTGCTGCAAGGCTGTAATGGTTAGTTGGAGTTGTATGTGTGTTGATTTTTCGAAAGTGAATTGACAGTTCAACATATTTTAAAATTTTGCTGAGACGTGTATTGTCAGTATGAACACCAGTTTTCTATGTTTCAGAACAGAGGCATCTCTTCAAGCGAAGAAACATCAAGTTCTGAATCGACTTCAGGTGGCTCAGGTAGGAAACCTTTACGAACCAAAAATCCGCATGCGCGGCGGCCATTTTTGATGACGTCATCACCTATGCGAGGCTCGAACATTCAAAATTTTGGAAATTAAGGCGGCATTTTTTAAATTAGATCATGCTTTTTTTTTAGAACGTCACTTTTAGAATGCTTTTTTGACCCCTTTTTTAGTCAATATATCTTAGTCCGGCAAGTTTACAGAGCCGACTAGTATACAAGATTTAGCCTTTGACTGTGGACATAGGGAGTCATGTCCTCTGCGCTAAGTGGTGACTATTTTTAAGCTTTTTATATGAAAGTGTCCAGATTATAACATAAATTGATCCAAGTCGCTATCTTTACGGGTTGGAAGTATTATTGCCGGAAACGTTATAGATAAAGTTTACTAAATTACAACGTAAAACATGAAAGGAGGAAACATGCAGCAAAACGGAATGCATATTCTTAATCTAGTACACAGAAAATCACTACCACGTGATTATCTTAAAAGCTCAGTTTGATTTTATTGAAATTAATTATTATTTTTTAGTTAATTGTTAATGTAGCGCTTATTTGGTCGAGTGAGTGATGCCATTGGACACTCCTATGCAAGTCTGTTTAATAAAGCATTACTTGAACCTTGGGGGTTTATTAGACATTATCTGAGTCTTTAGTGTAGTTATATCTACACTCTTTTTTTCTGACGATTATAAAACCCTTAAACATTCTAGGCCTTTAAAGTATGAACATGATTTATCTCAAATACGAATCAAGTGATATTGCCAGTAAATACACTAACATATTACTGATGTGGAGAGAACAAGAAAATAAATTTCATCCCTGAACTAGAACCGGAAACAAATCTTACGTTGCTTTGGTAAAGTGTGCTTATGTTTAACAATATGCATTGATTGTTTCAGTTTAATTATAATAAATATCACAATATAAGAGATAAACCAGATGTAGTATCTCCTTTTGTAAAAAAACACAACATAACATTTTCCATTAGATAAAATTTTGTATCCCTGGCCTGTGGCCACAGTATCTTTCCTACATGCTTCACTAATCTGGATGAATGTTTGCAATACAGTCTCAAGTTATGTTGAACTATAAGCAAAAAGACCACCAGTTTCTTCTCTTTCATTCAACTTACAACTTCATGCTTTTTTAACACAATCACTCTCTTTCTGTATTAGCAACTGGATCCTGGTCAATAGGTGTAGTCTTGAGCATATTTGAGTATCATTTATGACAAAAAGGGAGTAAAACATGCTTCTGTTCAATTTTAAGCTAAATGCAACAACATCCAAAGATTGATAACAGTCTATTCAATATTTTAATGTTGAGACAAGTATTAGAACATGTGATATATTAAAAAACACAACAGACATAGCCATTTCGGTCAAATAAGAAGCAGCCAACCTTTGAACATTCTCTTGGTACGATTTCGTAGTGGTAACTGGTACGAAGTCTCCGTATTCGGGCAAAGCCATACCTCGCTATAAGATGTTCAATTGGAACGCGATCGATAACACATGAAATTGCAAGTGAAAAGCGATCTGATATCCATTATACAATTAAAGATAAAATTCATGCATCTCAGTGTTAGCCCCATTTTTTCAGACAATGCACGTGAACACACTTAAAAGTAAAACTATTTTACTCTTTGATTCTGAAATCGAAGGAAAAAAAACAACTTAAGAAACCAAAGCTATTCTGTGGTGAGCGATCCCACGTCGGTACCGTCAATGAATAAATAGAAAACTGACGCTGACGCTGAATATTAAAGCATATATCGACACTTCAGGATTACAGCCATCAGTATCTAAGTTTTGACACTTTTAATGACTTTCCAAACTTCATTTCGTCATACAAAAAAAGAAGGTTAAAACAAAAACATGAGTGAGTCCCTTTAAAATCACCTTTCAGAAAAAAGGTTATCCGACTTGTTTCTTAAACTTATTTGCTTCGCTTCCAGGCAAATAAAATGGTGTCCAATTTTCAAGCCTTCATCAAGTTCATAGTAGCGTGAAATGTGGATATATATAAAAAACATTTCTACATATACTTTGTTTCAGCGATATTTTATTAATTTGCCAGAATCAATAATAGTTTTACTGACCAAAAAAACGTGCATTTTTGTTTTGATTACCACTGATTAACGGAGATAAGATCCCGCCGAAAACATGTGCATTTTGGTCTATGATAAGTGCACACATTGTTTGAGCAATAAATGACGAGCTTTTCTGTGTATTTTATGGTTCGTTGCTTCCCATTAAAAGCCATCACTCCAGCAAAAAAATGACGTAGTCCCTTTCATAAATAAACCGTATCGGACTTGAAGAAGAGCGCAATACTTCAAGCCCGCAATAACGAAGTAATCAAATTTGTTTAATAACATATGATAATGCAAAGAGAGAAATACGCCGCTTATAACATTTTCTTTTCGGCATAACGAATATTAAAACACAATTAAATAATAAACATAATTATAAAACAGAGATTCTTTACATGTACAGTAGCTATAGAAAAAATGACATTTATATTGCGAACTAGAATTCAAGCATTAGTTTATATTAGACCAGTGCGCATGCTTCAGAGTTTGTTGATTTTAAAGAGCTCCGTGAGGAACAACAAGGGGTGCCCAAGTTACAGATTTCTCCAAGACTACAAAAAAGAAGTCGATTTAAAATTAATCCACAAAATGTCGTGAACAATATATGTACATTGCGCTATATGTTTTTTTCTTATAATAATTTGTAAAAAAAGATGAACCCGTATATAAAAAAAAATCCTGGCAACCTTCGATTTACGTTCTCAATCTGAAATGATGATATCTTTGAAAAGGCCGTCGAATTTATAAAATTTTGAATACTTTCGCCGTGAATATGCAATACATCATCCAAAGTGGCCACCGCGCATGCGTATTCTTGATTCTTTAGATATCCATGTATTATTGATTCATTAACCTTGTAAAATTAGAACAAAGGTTTCAACACACAATTCATGTTCCTTTTATTTGTATGTCCTCAATTTCACAAAATACTAAAGATTCGACTCAATTGAGTTCACCGTTTTAAATATTCTATGAGATAGAAAAGGAGCGATAACCGATTCTGGTTGTTGCAAACTCATTTTGTTTGTTAAATTTAAATCATCTTTTTTAAACGAATGTTGATTGTTGATATAAAGCCTATTTTAGGTCATTATTTAAGTGTATCATAATTGAGTACAACTTTGCTGTAGCATGTTTAATTTTAAGAATTTGACCATTTATTTTATCAAAATGGTATAATTAAAAGGGTTTGCACTTCTACTTTATTTTTGTATAAAAGTATGCTCTGCTGTAATCAACACACAACCAACATTAATATCACCAGACATCTCAAATTTAAATAATTGAATATCGGAAACCTAAAGTAAAAAATGCTTGAATGACGTCAAGGGTAAAGACATGCTTTATCAATCTCCCCTAGCACATTGATATTATGACAAAATGTAGTCTAGACTAGGGGTTTTGATTATGAGCTCACATGGTTTCTGTTTTTTTTGGTCAGATACATAAACGAAACAATTCTGTATATAAAAAGCAATTTAAAAGGAAATGTTGATATAAGCTCTGTTTCCATATTACAGACGAGTCTGTAGCAGGAAGGGAAAAAGAAAAGGCACCGAACAAGACATTTGTTTCCATCATCGAGGAAATATGTCCATGTTTACCTATATGTGAGGTAAACCTCAATGCAAATTGGTCATGTTCGGTTGTGGTGTGTTGTTGTATGTAAAAACACGGTTTCTTAATGGCTCTTCCACTTTTTGAGAATATGTACGCAGTTTACTTTTTATTTCCATAAAGGAGAACAAAATATTAAAAAAACTCCCAAAATGCACCATTTTGCACTAGATTTATTTTAAATTTTCTTAGGAGGGAACCCCCCAACCCTCTGCCCACATTTTAAAAGAAATAAAATTCAGTACGAGGGGGGAGTAGCGCCCCTTCTAACGTCATTTTCTAGACCCGCCCCTTATTATAGCTTGAAAAGTGAAGGGAAAATTCGAATAAATATGTCGCTGAAATGTAAATGTCGATAAAAACAACTATATTGTATGTTTCAGGGCGAAGAAACAGATTCTGGTACAAACAAGGATGAAGGTAACAACATACCTTTTCCTTGAATTCATGTTCTTAATTATCTGGCCTCAATATCACAAAATAGTTAAGATTCGACTCAACTGAACTAAAGGTCACACTATACCGTTCCCCTGTGGCTCATGTTGTAAAAAAAATGACTGGCCGCAATATCACCAAAGTACAAATAAATTCGATTTAACTTAGAACAGTGTTTTAAATTGTATTTTTAATGGAAATAATTTTTCTCTGTTTTCAAATTCTGGTTTATTCCTCAATTACAAACATTCTACAACAAATGTTGTTTTGTGATTTATAGGTCATTAATTATTTATCCTTAAGCAATTACCTAAGTACATGTTTGCTATTTATTTATTTTTACAATAGTGGGAATGATTGTTTATTAACAAAATATATGAAATAAAGCGATCTTAAATATATAAATATATATATATATAAACAAATATCAATGGTATGCTGTTATTTACAAATAACACACTTTCAAGACACCAGGCATCCCACATGCACAAAAATTTACAAAGGATACTATATGTAGCAAAACCCCAGTATGGCGTCATAATTATTCTTTTAAGTTAAAGCGTATTAAGATAAAATATGCCTTTTCATTCAAAGACGAGTTTTCTTCCCTATCTCATAATTATTCATGAAAACGAGGTGGTCTACGGTACTAAATACGGGGGTTGCGTACATGAGCTTCCTTAGCGTTTGTTTCCTTGTTCGATTTATCGAAGTAAAGAAAGACAAAATTCTGAATTAAGTACAAAGCGATATATAAACAGAAATGATGATCTTTTGCCCTATTACAGGAGAAAGTAACAAAGGAGGAACAGATTGTTCGGGGCCGGATGATTCCTCCACCAAAAAGGTATCATAGACACGTTGATGGGATTTCTTAATGATTTTGTAAATGCTTTTTATGACGTAGTGATTTGTGGCAAAACATTAGGGGTGTTTAAAATAACATACCGACGGCGGTTACCCTTCAACTAATGTTGATATATGCTCATATAATGTCGCTTTAGTCTACAATTTTGAATGGCGTTAGTAACGAGATTCAACTAAAGGCTTAAAACAGAACATTGATTTTGCAGGTTCCTTTCGAACGCCCACTTTTTTACTAATGGAAAGGAGGAAATGACCATTTTCTATAACTAATCATACCGACCAACTACTCATTATAGTATAGAACATAATCACGAGCAGATGCATTTTGTTAAAACGAATCCGTTTTGGCAATTTGCTAGCTTTGTACAATATTGTTCTGTCAAAAGAATGGCTAACTTATTTGAAACATGATACATGATAATATTAGTAAACCGTATGGTAAAGGTACATAACAACCAAAACGATGGATTTCAAACTATATAACTGCCTTAAAAGTGTTCGATTATTATCATTATTTGCTGAAAACACCTAAAGTCAAAAACAGCTCTGTAGCGTTCGTTGATAGGCTTGCATCAGCATAGTCAACCTACTCAATAAATCAAGTTTGAAAGAAAATACAGAATCCAATTGACAAATATTGAAGCACATGTTTGTCTATATTCTCACTAGCACCTGGTGCCCTCCCCTTCCCACGTCAAAGTACTTTTTTCATATACATGTACTTTTGTACAAGCCCTTATTTTCCAACGTTAAATAACCTGACCATTTCGGTCAATATCTGTGACGAAAAGTGTTTCCAGCATTAAGCAAATATATCCATGTTAATTATACGAGAGGTAAATATTAATGGAAATTGGTCATGTTCTGTTGTGTTGTTGTATACAGAAACACGTCTTTTCAACCTTTTTAGGATATCCATACAGTTTACTTTTTATTTTAATAAAGGAAGAACAAAGTAATGAAATACTCCCAAAATGCACCCTTTCGGACTAGAATATATTCAAATATTCTTAGGAGGGAAACCTCCGACACCCCTGCCAACATTTTAAAATAAAATTCGGTCCGAGAAAGGGGCACAAGTCAAAAGCTTACGTTCTTAAGTAGCGCCCCCTCTAACGTCACTTTCTTGGTCCGCCCCTTATTCTTTACTGAAAAGAAAAAAAAATCGCTGAGATGTAAATAAATAATAAACAATCATTTCTTATGTTTCAGGACGAGGAAACAAGTTCTGATACACCAAGCCTGCCCAATGAAGGTAACAACATACCGTACTTCTGTCATTCATGTTTTTAATTGTCTGGCCTCAGTATCACAACATACTTTAGATTCGAGTTAACTGAACAGATGGTCACACTATACCATTCTCCTGTGATTCATGTTCTTCATTGTCTGGCCTCAGTATCACAACATACTTTAGATTCGACTCAACTGAACAAATGGTCACACTATACCATTCTCCTGTGATTCATGTTCTTCATTGTCTGGCCTCAGTATCACAACATACTTTAGATTCGACTCAACTGAACAAATGGTCACACTATACCATTCTCCTGTGATTCATGTTGGTAAATCATGTCTGGCCGCAATATCAGCATTATACAAACAGATTCAACTTAACTGACTGCAGTATTTAAAATTGTCTTTATAATGAGAAAAAATATGTTTGTTTCAAATTCTAATTTGTTCGTCTATTATGAACAATCTCAACAAATGCTGTTTTATGATTTTTAGTTCATGTATTATAAATCCTAAATTAATTCCACTCAATAGTTAATCACTTCAGCGATTGCTAATGTACATTGTTCGCTACATATTTTTTTTAGAATGTTGACAATGATTTTTCATCAACATAATATATGAGAGAATGCGCTATTATATATATGTATATATATATTTATATAACAAATATCAATGTTATGCTGTTATTTACCCCAAACACACTTTCAAGACTCGACATCCCAAATTCACATTTTTTACATCGGATACTTTATGTAACAAAACCTCTGTATGACGTCATGCTTAGTCATCTAAGTTAAAGCGTATTAAGATGTAACATGTTATTTTATTCAAAGAGGAGTTTTCATGATAACGAGATTGTCCAAAGTACTAAGTACAGGGGTTGCGTCCATGACCTTCCTTAGCTTTTGTTTCCTTAAAAATAATTTCGAAAAAAGAAAGAAAATTCTAAATCAAGGAAAATGCAATAAAAACAATAGTGATGTATTTATTTCTATTGCCCTTTCACAGAAGAAAGTAACACAGAACATTCAGAGGATCACGAGTCGGAAAATAACGCCAATAATGAGGTATAAAAGAAACGTTGCTGTGCTTTCGTTTTGTGGGGATTCGTTCATGTTTTAGTAAAATACTCATTTTAGAAGGAGTAAAGTCTTGGGCCATTCAACAAATGTAGGTATATGCTCAAATAATGTCTTTGAAGTCCACGAGTTTCGAGTAACGTTAGTAACGCGATTCAACAAAAAAGGCTTAAAAGATAGGTCCTAAACTTTGTGTCCTAGAAAGCGTGAGGTTTTGTTGCCAGTTTTATATTTTTTATTGACTGTATCGGCGTTTGTTCACACACCTTAAAAGGCAGAATATGTTTTTTGTCGTTAAATTAATTTATTTCTGCATTTTCGGTATCAAAGACTAAAGTAGTTTTAATATAATTGCTTACAGACTCATTTTGCGAAAATACAATGTTGGTGCCAAAACTATAGTGAGTCCCTTTCAATTCTCAACATACTCGTCAGTCAATAATCAAAGCGATTTAAATTGTCCGTAAATATATATAACATAAACATACACATAAATAGGCATAATTCATTTCTGGCATTTTTTATCAAGTGAACACACTGAACAGTTCCATGTTAAAGAACTTCGTACATTAAATAATCTCAATTCTAAAACCTGACCATTTCAGTCAATATCTACATTTGTTAAACTCTCCAAGATACAAATACAGTTCTAAAAATGATAGTTTATATTTATTGCTTACTAAAAAACAAATGAAATTCAAAATCAAGTTGGTTACTAGATTACTATGGAATGATGTTTTCTATGTTTTTTCTTTAAACGTAAATGAACTATTTAGCACGAAATATTTCGCTAGGACGTAGACTGTCAATAGAAAACCATTTTTTCGTGTATTTCAGAGCAAAAGTAACAGTTCTGAATCGAAGGAATCAGAATGCTGAGACTCCAAAAATAAGAACAAAGGTTACACCAGACTATTTTCCTGTGATTCGTGTTGTTAAATAATGTGTGGCCGTAATATCACAAAAATACAAAACGATTCGATTAAGCTGTGTGCATTACTTTAAAATATTCTGTGAAATAAAAAATTCAAGTCTTGTTAATCTTTTAATTGTTCAACCATATATAACAATTTAAAATATTTGATATTAAACTAAACTGCTACAGTTCAGTACAGCTTAGTATATTTAAACAGTTGCTCAAGTACAGATTTTGATTTTACTGAAATGTTTTAGATTTTTATAGATAATATTCATGAAATAAATGCGCTATTTAAAAGAGTAAACTTATATGCTAATTTGAATTGAATATTTGGGTAATGTTCTACTGTTTTGAGGTTGAATTAGATTATATTTAGATAAATAAATGCCTAAGCATTCTTTAAGTATTGATCCTTGTAGACTCTTGTTGCAAAAAAGGCGCTATGATCGTGATTTTGTTAGCTGCTTAAATATTTTTTGGCAAACAGTAGGAGTAACATGCCTACGTTAAAGGGGCTTTGACACTAGTGCCATTATAACTGTTTATGAAATTTTCGATATAATGCCATTAAAAAGTAATCTTTTGCTCATGTACATTAAAACAAATGAAAAGGGGATTTATTTACAAAAAAGACGTGGGTAAAGAAAGGGAATGTGGCCGGACCTGAGAAAGTTAACAATGGCCAAGCCGATTCTTGTAGATTGCCACTTATATATGTAGTATGTGCTTTCCACGTTGCAGTACTCGTCATAATTGTGACTACATCCTACGTGAAGCGAATATATACCTTTGTAGAAAGTTTCGAACTTTAGACGGTTTGAATGTAATTAGAAAAAAAAATGTATTCGGAATTTTTGTTTTAAAACGTTATTTCAATACGTATCGATGATTGTTATATGGAAAGAGATAGGGATGCACTTTTGACAAACCGTTCAGCTGTGTATGTAAATGTCTGTATCATTTGTTTTTTTCTGGACACATCTGTCAAATCCTTTTACAAAATTGTAACTTAAACATAAGTTTATCGACATGCACTATATGTAGTTGACGTTGACACTAACAAAACCATGCACCCAGATGCATTACATACTGCCCATCACTATACCTGTGTTGCTGTTCTTTGTATTTTGTGTATGTTTTTGTTTAACTTATTATTCGTTTTATTTATTTTTGTGTGTCTTTTTTGTGTTTGGATGCAGTTGGTTTAGCTTATTTTTAGAATTAAATAGTATAAGTATTAGAATATGCTTGTTATATATCGAAAATATATTCTTGTAAAGACAAAAAACCCGCTGGAAGCATTGAAGATATAATGGCTGTTGATTATTTTTAGTAACCAATCAGAACATCTCGGCCATTTTCCATCGAAAACAGCATCGGATGTTTGCAGGTCATCAGTAGATGTAGAAGTTAAATGTATTGTTTTAACGTGTTATTTGTAAGTTTAAATTGATTCTCAGTGAAGTATATTATTGCAAAAAATAATTAAGATTCCATCAGAGTAAAGTTCTTAGGTTTAACTGCTTAATTTAAAAACAAAACAAAACAATCTACTTGCAGCATTGTTAAATGAAAAACCTCAGACCTTGTAAACCGTCCATATACATCCGAGATTGTTTTTGATGAAAAATGGCCGCAGTGTTCCAATTGGGCATTTCTGTTTTGTGCAAGGTTATTGTCCAATCAGATGTTTTGATTTTCAGCATATCAAAATTTCTATTTAAATGGCATGCAGAAGCTGAAACGGAAGTTTGAATTGACAATCAATGATCTAAATAGATTAGCATACAGCTATAGGAGCCATTGTTTTAGCGTACTTGTCGTACGATAGTTATTATAAAATCCATACAATACTATCAGTTTGATTCTTCAGTTGAGGCAAAGCGTTTTTGATTTTATAAGTAAAATTTCCAACTTCATTTGTAACACTCAAGTATATTTCAGTGACCTTCAGACATGTTGTCGTACGTTTGTTGATAAGATGATCCCCATAGTGTTTTCTACGCACGTATGCACACGATATATTCTTCATTGTAAACCTGTTCGCAATGAAGCACTGTCTTAAAGAAGTCAAAGGAAACAGTTTAATCAGACAGTCCCGAAATATGACTTATTTCATCACAAAAATGTGTTTGGATTTTAAATCGCCATAAGGCGTGCGTATATAATTAATTGCACCTGAGAAAGTTTTCAAAAGCTATTTTTAAACGATGTATCCAGTTTGAACATATCAAAATTATTCAGGAAGCATCGAATGATAATGATGTCATCAAACGTGAAAAAAATATATATATAAGAAGATGCTTTAGCGGAATCGATTGAAACCAAATGCAAAAAAACGCATGATATACCTGTGGTATATTGCAGAAAATTCCGTTTTAATTTTTTTTTTTAACTTTTGCATTTCTTATTAAATAGATTTAAATTTTGTCTGAAAAAATAAACCCCACTATAAAATTATTCAAAGATATCGATCCGTGTTTAAGACATAGTTAATCAATTAAACTATTTCACTTGTTGCTTGGAATTAAGGCTATTTAAGTTATTTGGGAACCTGAATATGTGTACTATTTTATGACGTTGAGTATAACATGCACGTTTTTTCTTACTTCGAAAAGCTGGATAGCTTTCGGTTACGTCTTCAAAAGTCCGGAATCCAACGGTAAGGTCGTCAGAAACCCAGTAGCCAAAAGTATTTTTTTCAACAGCCCGTCAGCAAACAGTGAAGTCAACAACCCAGAAGCCAATTGTAAAGTTTTCAAAGCCTGGAAACAAACGGTGAAGTCTTTAAAACTCCGGTAGCAAGGCTTCAAAAGTTCGATAGCCATCAGTGAATTCTTCAAATGTCCGGTAGCCAGCAGTGAAGTTTTTTTATATAGCCCGGTAGACTACAGTAACATTTTCAAAAGCCCGGAAACCAACAGTTTAGTCTTCATATAGGGTAGCAAACAGTGAAATCTTTTAGCCCTTTGGCCTACAGTGAAATTTTGAAAAGCCCGATAGCCAACACATAAATATTTCTATAGCCCGGTAGCCAACATTGAATTTTTTAAAATGCCCGGTAGCCAACATTGAATTTTTCAAAATGCCCGGTAGCCAACATTAGCAAACTTATTGTACTTGTCTAGGTTGCATTTCTGTTTACTATCAGAAGTTTGTGTGCACAGTTTAAAATTATTTAATTCATTACAACTATTCAACATATAGTAAAAAATCCCAGGACAATATTTTCAACTATCACTTAACATTATCACCCACTGCCAGATAATATAATCTTAAATAATGATATAACTCCTTTCTTCACAATTTTTGTTAAATATAAAATGTTTAAACCTACAATAAAATGGAAATTATGCTCTTTAAACTCAAAACCGACTTTAATGTTTTGATGACACTAGTCAAAGACCTGGCCTTGATGATTTTTTTTGTGAGATAACTATTTGCATAAAACATCGTCTTGTATGTATGGTTGAATGGCTTTATTATGTTCCTTCAGTGTAAGACTACCTGTGAAATATAGGGATTTATCAGTGTAATAAAATGATATTCTACTGTTTCCAACAGTGAAATAACATTTGATATTTTACACTGTTCTGAAAGTTTAGCCCGCGCTTAATTCCAAAAAAAACCGTGACTGCGCACTGGGCTGGGACACAATTTTAACGATTTCATTCCGAAATGACGTTACGCTCGGATACAATTTGGCGCTCTTTAAAAACATAGTTCACTTACTTGTCATTTGATATCCTTTTAAGGCATATAATAAAAAGAAAAAAAAAGTTGGTTTCAGTGTAAGATTGAATAATATTTCATCTTGTAAAAAAACGAACAAAAATACACTGAAATAAGCAATTATCCTCGACATTGCTGTAGTTTTTCGACATGTTTCTTAAGATGTTCTGCGCTTTGAAGGCCGACTTCAACCACGGCTACCACTTTCTCATGCCGGACGATATTGTGGAAATTATTGTCCTTTCTATGAGGCTTAGGCGGTTTTGGGTTGTATTCCAAAAGCGGTTTCGATATGTTGATCCAAACGGTCACTTTCTTTCATTACTGGAAATGAGTTTGGATCACAAAAGTTCGCTACAGCTTCCTCCATATCAACATAAATAGTATATCGGCTCTCAATAAAGATCAAGACTGTAATACCTCCTCCCCCGATCTGTATTTACCAGTTTCACTACAGCAGTCCAGGTGGAAATTGGAATCGTAAGCTAGTGGAGCATCTCCGTCAACTGTATAAGTTTGAAACCACAAGAGGGCTTGGGAGGGGGTCAGGCGAGATATTACAGCCATGATGATCCTCCAGTGAAGCAGCACAGCTGGATTGTTAGAATAACGGAGGTAAATCAAATCTTGAAAAGGTATTCCTAGATACGCTCCGAAATCCCTCATGGCTTAATCTAGATTGTCCGTAATCGTTGATGCTCAAGGAGTTGTCATAAGACGGTGCGCATTCACGATGTTCAAAAGTTCCTGTAAGGTTGAAGGACGATCTAGCAGACCAAACGCTGTTTGCAGAAATGCTAAGTGTCATCTTTTGTTGTTTTGTTGGTATTCTTGAGACGTTTTCACCTAAATATGTCGGGATTTGAGCCTGAAATGCATGGGCCTTTTTGTTGGAGGTTAATTTATGGCATTCAGAAAATACTAAAACGTATTACTGGTCTTGACGAATTTGTGAATTTGACTGGCGAAATTTATGTACCGGTCACCTTTCGGCCTTGGGCAATACAGCTCTCCTTTAAGTTGTTCAGACGTTGTAAAATCTGATATGTTTAAGCATTTATCGTCTCTTATAACTCATAATTAGTGAGTATGTGTTTAATGTAAATGACTCGTATATGCTCTGTCTATGTACATTAATGGGACGAAAATAAACGAAATAATATGCTTTCTAGAAGAGTTCGTTCACGGGTTAATGTAAATGGCTTGATCAATCCGAAGAAGAAGCTAATCTGCCAGACACACGCATAAATCTATGTGGCAGATTTTGCTACATGTTTTAAGTTCATCTGTGACACACTTTAAGAAATATTAATTTATGTATTCATAGTCCAGGCTTTTTCAGCAATCACAGAACAGTTTGTTGTAAAAAGATTAGTATGCTAAGTTAATGTTAATTATTTTTGCATTGTGTTTGCATTGGCGGGATGCTACGAACCATTGTGTAAATTAGTGTTAGGCATATTCTATTCCTGCATGCACTTTAATAATGTAGTTATGCAGTCCATATATGAGTCACTAAACGGGTTGCGCAGGTCAAAGGTCATTCTGATTAAATATGAAAAACTCTAAAACCTTCGTTCGGAGCATAACATAAAAAGAAAAATTGTTTGTTTCAGTGAGATTAGAATTTTATTATATCACGTGATCACCGGAAACGCATTTTTTCTCTCATGGCTCCGTCACTCCTGAAAATATAACTTTCCGTGCTCACTCGATGAAATAAAATCGATATCTTACTGTAACAAACAAACTTCCTCTATTAAACATAAAAGTCATTCACAACAAATTTAAAGATAAAAACAATCAGCCGGAAACGTACGCGGAAATAATTGTCGCCGTTGGTGCACACGTGTATTCGTTTTGAAGCAATTGCCGGTCAGTGACGCAAAATGATAAAACCCTCCAGGCCGTGAAACAAATCATACCAATTGATTGGCCTGAAGAGCGTAAACGATGTCCTATTTAAGTTCCAGAATTATGGAACCACACAGACGAGTTGTCATCTGAAGAAGAGATATCATTCCAAGGTCATTAATTGATTATTCCCGGAGCATTAATATCTATTATTATTTAGATGATACGAGTAGATGGGTCGTCTTTTGATAATGGATTCCAGTGCTAACGTTACAAATTTCATTGTCATTCAGAAACCAAATGTAGGATCGTTTGACCTGAAAATAAAAACAGACAATAGCCCAAAGTTTTTATCAAGGCAATTTGCACTGTTAAGAAATGAAGGTAATAGATGGCACGCAGCTTCAAGCCCAAATCATCCAAGTGATATGGTTTGAGTGAAAGCTATGTTTAAACACTCTAAACGCATGTTGCGAAAAGCAAAGAATGCAAAATGGATTACTATCCCTTTCTTCTGGAGTAAAGAAACACCCGATCCAATCTGGTTATAAATCGGCACAACTGATATTGGAAACTGCCACCAACCTTGTTTTGAACTCTCAAATATCTTAAATCTAGGTCAGTAAATGTGCAAGATGCCCGAGAGGAAATAGACATTTTGGAAGCTATACCATAATATAATTACGACCGTTCAGCTCGCCATCTGCCACCACTCAAATTTGAAAAAACAACAACATGCAAGTAATTAAGGAAGCTAGTGTTATGTCATACAATATGATAAGAAGTTGAACCGACTCATAATCTATACAAGTTCACAAAATGACCAAATCAGGTAACTTGTTTTAATCATGTTTTTTTTTTTTTTTTTTTTTTTTTTTTTTCAAATTTCTATTAAGATGTAATTTTAATTCGGACGTATTATTTTTTCTATGTTTTCAATTAAGGAATGGATTGCAGGGTTGATGTCTTTATCGGGGTATGAACGCAATTGGACGCGGAGTCCGAAGGACTCCATGCCTACTTTGTTCAGCCCAATTGCGCTCATATCCCCGATATTGACATCAACCCCGCAATTGATTACTTATATTTACACCAATAGTTCATGATTTTATTCAAGAATTGCTAAAAAATTAATTAATTTCATTTAAGAAAACCTTTTAGTAACCCTTTCCTACCCATTCTGAACGACCCGATTGTAACCGGAAGCATTTTTTTTCAAATGACGTAACAATAACTCGGGAAAAGATCAACCACTTTAAATCACTTTTAAACGTAAAATTCAAACACTAATGGCAACGATTCATTTAAATTTAAAAACAAATAACACTTTCTAAAATGTTGATTTATATTTTACGGGCCTGTAATACAAACAATAACAAGATCAATAATTTGCATTTGTATTGTTATGCAATGGATTGCGATCCGAACATATCCGAAGATGTTGCGCTCATCGATTGATATACGCAATTGCCGAAAGGCAGTTCATTTAAGGAATGGAAGTTGCTTTGCATGCGTATGAACAAACCTTATTTCTTATCAGCTCCGTTCAATGAAGAACTATACACGAAAAACTGGTTTTGTTAGTATATCATTAAGTCATTTTAACAAATTATTCAAGCTTAAATAGAAGCTGATACAGTAGACCCCATATTTGTTGGTATAATATGAAAATGTTTAACTTGTAGAGGAAGAATATATAAGTAGTATACTATAGATTGGAAAGACGATCATTTCACTTCGTTTTTCAGTTGTCATGTAGAAAAGAATTATTTGACAAACTGCCATAATATTTGCTATAGTGTATGTTTTGTATAACGTTTATGTAATGAATTGATCATTAGTAAGCAATCAGGGGCGTAGCTGGGCATATACAGGAGTATAGGCCCTTTTGGTAGTGGGGTTCGGGACCTCCCTCGGGATTCTTTTTAACCACTGATCCGATATGGTGCGATTTGGCGTATACATGGACTTATTTAGTGAACAAAAATAGCTTCATAATTTTCTTGACTGCAATGTATTTCTGTCTTACGTATGATGTAGAGTAACAGAACTGAAAAACAAAGCTTTGGTACGAACTTGTCATAAAAACTTCAAAATAGAAAATACTATATAATGGCTAAATAAGCGTGTCTAGTTGGTTTTGTTTACGATAATATATCGAGGGTCTTTAAATGAAATGAAGTTCCTGCATTTGAGTAAAGCAAATGTGTTTATGAGTATATTTATGTCTTTTTCAACATCACGATGAATATAGAGGACGCCAACTAAAGATAGCCTCTCGCCGGTCATTGTAGAAGGAAGGTGTGTCTTGATACGCCTCATAGAACTGAAGGAGCGCTCACATCAGGCGGATGTAGCAGGCCTAGTCAGCAGTTACTGCAGTATAATGTATATGCGCGGATAAGCTGCCTCCGATGTCTTGTTGAGTGTCGCCAGCAGTGTCAAAGGCTTTGCATTATGCAGCTGCCATCGCATATTCTACCTCCTTACTTCCTCGCTGAACTCTTGCCGAGTCTTGGGCAGGTCTGGATCATAGGCCTCGTAGATTCTGTCCGCATTGGCCGGCTGGAGACTTTCAAATTCGGTCGGAATTAACCACTGTGCCTTGAAGCGCTTTTCATTATTCAGGATACGAGTATCCGTATCTTGAATCTTATCACCAGTCATTATGTTACTTATTAAGTGGAATTTGCAAACCATGAATAGATAACCAGTTACTGCAACAAGTCAAAAGTGCATTTATAGATAAGAGGTAACAGGAATCTTATCTAGTTAACGAGTTATTATGTGACTTATTAAGCTGAATTCGCAAACCATAACTAGTTAACTAGTGTTGTATAACTAAAAAGGTTAATAGGTGGAAGGTCTAGGTACTTTCAAGCCTGTTTTTAGTCTTATGAAATATATCTTACCAAAAATGTATCGCAAATATAAACTAGATAGCTAGATAATCATTGCGAAAATTAAGTGGTTAACACGAAATAATTCGCAAAGACTATCAGCTCATCTTACGGCAGTAATATGCCACATAGAATATAGACTGTAAATCTTTGAATATTCTATTGATGGGCATGTTTGAACGGACGGATCAATGGACGGAGTAAAGACGGACGGTTTGGTAAATTAGTTGGCGTACGGGTGGACGTGGAAGAGGGGATGGATGGAGAAATGAAATAACGACAAGAAGAAAAGGACGGAAAGACAAATGGATGGATGAACAGATGAAAGATGGTCAATGAAAAAAGGATTAACGGACGGATTGTGTTAGGGCGGACGTTTTTACGAGTCATATATTCTGAATTCTTGTGTTTTTATCTCTTTAAGCCCACTCTGTTTTTAACCCTACTACACAGTTTCATAGTTTTATCCCACAATAGCAGACTGAAGAACTGAATGAAACCCTACGATCCTATCCCTGACAATAGTTTAATGACCATTTAAATGTAAATCCTTGCTACCATTTATTCTATGATAAACTAAGATAATAACAATTTATTTGTGTTCGAAATTTCCGTAACTTTTGCGATTAAACATCTGTTACCAGCACGTACCCATTGGAAATTTGAAATCACTGACCAACTCCCACTTCTGTGATAAAGGATAAAGTTATGAGTTTAAAGTCATCATTCCACGATCCATCGGAATCTCCAGGGTCGGGATAAGGGGGAAACATGTTGAATGACATTCAAAATATACTCCCGCTTCGCAACTTTACATTTGTAAACAAAGCCGACGCTCACTGAAATTATGCGCTTGTCGGTTGTTGTAAAATATTATCGAATCGATAAGTTTAACAGTTCGACTGTCTTCATAAAATAGTCACTAAACTATTTAAAAATGCTTAGTTAAAGTGGAGTGTTAGCTTGAATACAAATAGGTGTAAGCTGTCATCCCCTCCCCCTATTTTTTTAGCAGATTAGGACGATTTGTATTTTTCATATTTGGAAATAAGTGTAGGCCCGGGCCTACCGTGCCTAATGGAGCAACGCCGATGGGGCGTACCTAGGCCTAAAAGACTTTTAGGTCCGATGGTTCTATTTGAGTTTGGGAATCCCCCCCCCCCTTTCGATGTCATTTGGGAGCATTCCAGGAGAAAAACAAAAGGCACAATTTCATCCATTTTAATGGATAGATGGTTTATTTTGAATAAATGTTCAATAAGCCACATGGCCCGTGAGAAAAACAAAATACACGATTTAACATTTACAAATGACATAGCAAGTGGAGCACGTAAGGCTTGTTTGAATTTTACGAAAGATTTTACAGGTTACGAAGGACATTTTTTGATATCATGATAAGAGACAACGTGATACTTAAAGGTGCAAGTTGACATCATATACAGAGAAGGTGTTCATATACCTATATTACTACATACAGTGTCAACATAGTGCAACAAAGAAATCTGATAAAAGTGACCTTTTTACACATTATACATTTACTCAGTTCAAAAACAAAAATACCGATCTTCAATACATACAAATCAAAGGACAAATCTACCAATACATAAAATGAAATGTAAGGCAACATATTATAACAAAACAACAACAACAACAAAAATGAAAAAGAAGGTTGTTTATCTTTGTAAACTTTTTCTAAATTTAAAAGCCTTTTATACGTATGTCCATAACTTTCTGAGTTCAGAAATATTAGTATAGTCGAAGGATTGGACCAATAATATTTTGCAATGTATCTTTTACGGATATGTGTATTCCACAAACTTAATTATATATGCAGTGATTACAATAAAAACAATCAATACAACCTGCATATAGTTAAAATAAACACCAGACTTGCTTTGGTTATATTAACGTTATATACAAATTTTGAGTTGTTCAAAAATTTTGAGTAGCTATTAGTTTTAATTGCATTTTTGGGTTATTTACATTTTGTCATTTTTCGAAAAAAGTCGTAGGCCTACAAGGCCTATATGTAGCTACGCCACTAAATTTGCTGATCTTACGAGCTGTTTGGTAAGATGCCTGGTAAAAGCAGTAGTGTAGACAGATGTGGTCGTTAAGATCTGATATAAAACAGGCATTATAAAGCTGAATAAGTTCTATATATATAATGTATAGTCTAGTATTCACTAATATCTAGTATTTGATAACATTATATTAATTCATTTCTTTCTATATATCAATACAAGCATGTCAAATGATGTCCTCGGAAATAAAGGTTGTTTCATTGCAATGCAATTGCTTATGATTTAAGACCAAATAATAATCAAGCATATATGCATATTTATATGTAACAGCTTAAGTGAATGGTATCGAATGTGCATTTCCGGTGTTAATTTACTTCTAATTATGCCCCCACTAAATAGGCGACATTGCCGATGTTTGTCGCACAGCGATTTATTTACTTGCACGTCCGCATGGGATCCATACTTGTGATGTTCCTAATAGTTTAAAATCTGTAGGCTTATAAAGTTGAAGCCTTTAATCACGCTTTTTGAAATGCAAAATAGTTTGCAAAAACATGTTTTCCTTACAGATAAACAAATTTTAACTTTTGCAAATGTTTTTTAATTAATAGCTACGTGACCACAATCCATAATAATGCATGCCAATGAATTACATTGCATTAACCATTATTGCGCTAATCGAATGAAATCTGGATATTATGCATGTAATCTATAGTCTACTCTTGCTTCACTCACCGCCGATAAGAAGCCATACGAATCGCTCCTGATTTGCAGTCTACTTATTGTTTCACTCACCGCCGATTAGAAGCCATACGAATCGCTCCTTATTTGCACTCTGTCATGTTAAGATTTTTCTTAAAGCAGCGCCAATTCTATGACATAATGATCAGTATTATTTGAGTAATTTTGTTCCAATTTCATTTTTTCCTTACTATGTGCTAAACTTTGCGTAAAGCACATTCGACTTTATTGAAATACAGCCTTGAAATGAAGCGTCCCAAAAACAAAACTTTATAAGTAAAATATAATTGTTTTTTGAAATGAAAACAATGACTCTGATTGTGATTGTGTATTCACCTTTAATATAACTCCTTAATCTGGAGACAAGTTTTAGACACCAATCAGCCTTTGTGTACAAACACTGTTTGATGGGCAAAAGCAGTGGATTAAGCATTTGGCAACTGTATTAATGTGTTTTCGTTTCTGGCATCGTTTAGAGATGGATGAGTGTGCCTCTAATCCATGCCGGAACAACGGATTATGTACAGACCTTCTATTGCAATTCGACTGTACCTGTCCTTCGGGTTTTACCGGTCGATTCTGTGAAAATGGTTCGACAAATATTATCACATACTAAGGAATAATTCAAAACGATAGTTTCAATCACCGAATAACCAGTCTTTTGTTTCTTTTTAAGATGGGTTTCAAAGCACTGTGGTGGTTTTGGTACAAATAAATGTAACCCGTTATTCTTATTTAAAAGAATGATTTCTTATCAAAGGGCCAAGAATAAAAAGCACCCTGAAGAACGCTACAATAATAGTGACAATATGTCTTTATTAAACTTGAAGGTGGGGCACGGACGGGCGTTTTAATATGCTCATTTGTAGGTTTGTACTACAACTAGTATTGTAATAATGTTCACATTTTAGCGAATATTATTTTATAAGGCATATCCTATATGCCCCATCGCTTCAGATATACCGAATATGCGTATGTTTTGTCATAAAGGGACTCTTTTTAATGTTGACATCTGCCATGTTCACCGTATTGAAACCACCTGATTGTATTCATTGTTGATTAGAACTGTCCTGGTCGCAAGCGCTGACTTCTTTTTGTATCTTTATCGCGTTACTTACTTAGTCGCCAACTTCAAATACAAAAATACATTATTTATATACATTTCCTGCAGGTTTTAGCATTGTTTCACAATATTTACAATTTGCAATATCGGCGTTCTTTCCAGGAAAAGTATTTCCCCAATTATGTTATTTGCAAATTTATCAAAGGGTCTGATTAAGGCTTTTTGTCATTTAATTCCAGTTCACATATTTTGTTCGATGTACTTTTGACATACGAGTTAATGTACGAGATACACGAAGAAACATGTATAAAAATAGGAAATTATTTGTCATAATTACTCATGATATGTCCTTATAGTTATTAGTGCATGTTCATCGGCGCCATGCAGGAACGGTGGCCTTGTAATAACGTTCCCGGCGGATACAATTGTTCATGCAATCCGGGATAAACAGGGCCAACGTGTGGAATCGGTACATTTTCCTTTTTTCTAAAACTCGTTTTTTCTACGTTTAGTTTTGTTATGGAACTGGAAATGATAACCCTATTATATATTCTCTACAAAAACCGCATGTATCCGACAAAACTAATAACAATTTGTGTGTAACCAGGACTCCATCCTTTGCAACATATTACGTTTCTTAGGAAAACTTGTGTAGGCATATGGCATGTGGCATTATTTGACGTTTGTGTATCGATTTAGTTTTATCTGAACCTATACAAAGAGCATGTTATTCCACAAAACAAACTTGAAAGAATCATTTTTCGTAGAAGTTTGTGCTGTTGAAGAAGAGATGGATACTGACTAATTGTCCACTTCAATTGTGTAACATGTATTCAAAGAGATCCATGCCCGATTGAATATGTCCAACATTTGCTTACAGCGCACCAACTCGTTCGCCTAAAAGTATACGTTACTTGATTGAGTAACGTAAAATTGCCGATTTAGTAGTCTTTTCGAGTTTCTAAATAGTCAGAATTACCGCCATGTAAAAATTTCGGCTTTAAAGTTAAATCATACCAGTCGAAAAAACTGAAAATAGTCTTTTGTCCAAATATCCCAGCCTACTTACTGTACATACGTTTTTGATGCCGTAACTATCCAATGAAAAATATTTAATATGAAGCTTGAGATGAGTATACAGGTTGACTGACAGTGACCGGAGAGGGTATTACGTTTATTGTACACCAGTGAGATATTCGTTAAACACTATACGCGTTTTAGTCTTGTATTATATTACCTGCCGCCCACTAGGCCCCCGAAGGGTACCCGAAAGCAGGAGTTGCAAAATCGGGATGTTTCGGCGTGTCTTCGCGATGTTCTGGAAAAAATAAAGTCATGATGCGAGGCAAGGACAAGCTACCTAAAAAGAGATTTGGCGTGAAAAATACTAGACAGCCAGCCCCTGAAAACTCAAATTCGGATATAGGCATAAACCCCTATTTGTCCAAGCTGAGAAGAGATTTTTTGAAAAATTCTCGAAGGGATGCTCCCAGTACATCCCACTCTTCTTTGGCTATTGAAGGCAGCAATGACAAGAGCAAGCCGAAACAGAACTTGAAAGAGACTACGAAAGTGATCAGTCATCCTTATATATACTCCTGAAGCAGAGCAGTACACACTTTTGGGCGAAATGGAATACACTTTCCGCAGCAACACAGAAGTCATACGAAAAGGAGGCGTTTGTGTCCCAAGATGCCATTTACCTCAGCATCAGCGTCATCGCAAGCTTTATGCCAGCAGGAAGGGTATATCAGAAGCAGGATCTTTTTTTTCTTAATGCCAGGCGTTAGATGCTGGAGTATTTCTTCAAACATTGTTGGCGTGATCCTCAAATACCTTTCGAAGGAGAAGGCATCTTCATCTCGGAGTTCTTGCAGCAATGTATTGTACTGTCCATACTCATTGTCTCTAAAACAATGACAAGGTCAGCATGGTATCCATTTCGGCTTAGAATAGAAACTGAAGTGCAAGGTGAAGGCCTCTTACATCCATAGTGTCCCACCAGCAACCGATAACAAAATAGTAGTTCGGCATAGATTATATACCCTGACTATCGACTCCGCATCATTTAAGAATTATTTCGCAAATTTATTCGGCAACTCTTCAACACATTCTGCAATGTTACCGCAACCTATCTGCACGACTGGGAAACATTCGGGAGCCAATCGGATAGGTTTCTGCGTTTATACCGCAACCTTTTGTATGCCACTCCGCGAATGCATGCAAATACATGCCGAACGGGCCCGATGGCAAAGCTTCGCCCATTTATTAAGTAATGATACGGAAAGGTTCCCGAAACTAGTAAAATTTTATCGGCAACCCTTCTGAAAAGCATCGGGGTTGTAGTGGACAGCAGCTAGAGCTTCTCCGGGTCTGTTACGTTTGTCAGAGTTAATCACGTAAGTATTACCCTTACACAATATAGCAATTTGTCAGTTTACATGTTTGAAGAATGTCTCTTTGATGTCGAGGATTTGTTAATGTATTTTTGTTTGGGGCGGGGGAGAGGGGGCATCGCTTTGGACTTTGCTAGTTTATTTTTACTATGGTATAATTGCCATTTTATACCAGCCCCATAAACAGTAGATCAACATCAACTGATAAACGTTAATAACAGAGAGTATGTCTTCATATCAATACCGGGACACGTTTCTATTCAGATCTTACTCGATCTTAGTCCTAAGTTTAAAGTTTTTTTACAATGGAGTATACAAATTTTAAGTAATAACCATTATTAAATAGAATTTTGGAATTGTTGTACGTCCGATACTTTTTCCACACAATTCTATTACCTTCTGGTTAATAAATGTTCGGTTCTGTATTGACATATAAATAAATTTGACAATATTGTTTTTTTTAATACAAGGTGTGGTTAGTGGTTATTGAAGTTATAAAAAAATTACTGTATGTGTATTACCTTCCTGTAGGTATTTTTTATATTCAATTCTAACTGGGATATCAAAAGTTATAGTTCAAAGGTTATGGCCAATTGTGATTCTCAGTTCAAACACAGTTAATTTGACTGTAGAGGGTTCATTGGAATGTGTAAAGCTGACAAACTATTAAGAACTCATTCTGGATCTTACAATATTGAAAATCTGGGTGCCATTTGAATAAAGTACTATTTTGGTCAAAGCTTCAAGTCGCTGTCGTTTATACGACACTGTTCATATATACTAGGGGCACCTCTTGTACAATTACCTGTATGCGTAGGAATCGCTGTCCTGTATACGAAACTGTTCATATGTACTAGATGCACTACTTACAATTACCTGCACGGGTACGATTCACTGTCGTGAATACGACACTGTTTATATACACTAGAGGTACTACTTGTACAAATATCCGTACGTGTATAAATCACTGTCGCGTATGCAGTAACATGTTCATATATAAGAAACACTGTGTGTTCTATTATCTGCTTTCGTATGGATTCATGTACGCGTATGAATAATGTCGTATATACGGTACAATATACATTTATGAGAGTCACTATGTGCACTATTTACAAATATGGATATGAATCCCTATGGTTTATACCGCAAAATGTATAATTATAACACTTCTTTTCTTTTACCTGCAATCGTATGCATCGCCTTACAATGTTCGAATATTAGAGGCACTTCTTATAATGTAACCTGCAAGTGTATGCATCGCTGTCGTATAAACCATACAATATTTATATATATAGGATACTACTTGTACCATTACCTGTATGCGAATTAATCTTTCGTTTGTTTAACTTTACATTGAATCACCACTTTTTTCTAAATGTTTAAGTTATAAAATCATTGTCAGATGACAAAAAGAGTACTTGTACCTTGACTCAGATTTACTATTGACTCAGGTCTTTATCAGGATAAGCAAATAGTGTGTATCGTCTCGAGAAAACACTCTCATTCAGTGTCATAGTTTTTTTGCTGTATTCAGATTGTTCATGGAATTCAGAGGTGTCTTCTTATAAACGCACGTATCCAACGATCGCTTTTTTAATCAATATGTCTGAGTAGTTATAATTTCTATTTAAAAGCATTTATCTTGATTTATTTCTTCAGAGCAACTTTTTTTGATTTGACGTTTGTTTGTTTTTTGGTATCATTTCTGACATTTACCAAATGTTCAATTGAAATTCGTGATTTGACGACAGTTTGTCGTACGTTCGATGATAAGAAAGACCTTTTATGTTCTTCACCTCTCTTTGCCGACACATAAAATATTTTTCAAGTAGCCTGTATAATTTTTAATAATAAATAAAAACGATGAAAATTGATAATTATTGTCCGTATGCATCGAACATACTTTAAAGATGAATTGTATGATATTAATATGTTTCGCTTACCGCGTGTATTTCAGTTGAGCGCACTCGTAAAGCGAAAGTTAATCGGAAATTCCGGCATGTAGCTCCCTTCTCACAATCAGTTTATAGCTTGTTGTTCATACACATGACGTGCAAATGTTTGCGTCGAGCTAAAACCCTTTAATTTCTACAACTTTTTGACTTGATGCGTTTCATTTTTAGAAAAATCCAGACGACTTTTTTTACAGATTAAGAACTTATTTGTGTATATCTCATTAAAGTGTTGTTAAAGTATAAACATTAAATACTCTTTTTTAACTTCATTAAATCTATATAGGGCTGTAATAAATAAAAGTCTGTTTTGTGTTACCTTACCGACCCACATAAAAATGCGACCCGCAAATACTTCAAGGGCCTGCCAACAATTTGTGGGGATGGCCAAAATATAAATAAATTAGGTTCCTTAATATTATATTTAGCTACGAAATTATTTTTTTTCGTGAGTAGACATCTTTTGCGATATGTTTTGTGGTATAAAAAGTTGACAATATTTTTACGAAAAAAGATTTGATTAGATTTCGGGTAAAAAAGTATTTACATTGTTTTAATTATGTCGACAACATACAATCAAAAACATATTTTTGGTTCCTGATGATGCTTTTCATAAAACGATAGATATTCAATAAAATAGTGAAGGTAGTGGATATAATTCATGTCCTGGTTAGAAAAAGGCGTATATATTTCTTAAAATAGCTGCAATCATCACAAAGCCACATTTCATTGTACACACGGAAGTACTGACTATTTTGACACAAAATCTCATTCATTTTTTAATAAGGTATTTCAGAAAAAATGCAAATGCTATTTAAATAGATTGACAATCGGATAAAATTTTCATCAACTCCTACTTACACATACACATATTTCAACAAATGCAGTACAATGCTTAAGATTGAATCTTTAAACTAAATGTGAAATGATTTTTTTTAAACATTTTTTGTTTTGGTCCATTCAACGAGTTTTGTTATGTTGAAGGCCGTTAAGCATTGAGTCATTTCTTTTTTTTAGGTTTTCGATTGTCGGCTGCAAGCGGTATTTACCTTACTTGACTAGGTTACTTTCGTGAATATGGAGGACAAGAGCTTGCCAATGCGTATTTCAAGCACTCATTCAAGTAATTTTTATAAAATTCATCGCGTGATATAAGAATTTAACATAAAGATTTTATGTAAACTCGAATTAAGTTTGTTTTATCATACAGCAGGTAGCTCCGCCATAGCTTTGCAAGAATAGACATTTTATTATCGTTGACTGCTGCATATTTATCAGCCTAGGCGGGTAGGGTTTAGTTCACATGTAGATATTCTGGGCCATTTTCTTTGCCAGTAGCATTATCATGCAGAGTGATGGAACTTTCTTGGCGAGTGATTGTTTGGTGCAGTTGTTGGCGGACTATTGATAAGATACTGAAGGATTATTTGTGTTTTTCCTCTGTCATATCGGAATAGAAAAAAGTCCGTTTTCGAGGTAAAATGACCAACTGACTGAAGATAAACATTACGTGGTCAACTGTCCTTATAATCTAAAATTTAAAATCTAAAATGATGACCTAAACAGAAATGTACTTATAAAATTGGCATGGTGGAACTGTACCGTTATAAAATTCACTAAAAGTCCAAAACTGTGACAACGTTTGATAAAACCATTATGTAGCTAACACTTTGGACAACTTTCCTAGTAGTTCGACATCTCCTGTATTCTTTGAATACATAGCATCGTTCTCTCTAAATCTAAATCAACAGGCATTTAATTCTCCACATCTCTAATTAAAAGCTTATGGCATAGCTTTACACGCAAATATAATTTGGCAATTAAACCGGGGCCTGCGTATCGGCATTAACGATTGTCCCAGGGGATGCAGGTCATCGGAATTCCTGCACGGCATCTATTTAGTTATAGCTATCCGGACAATTAGGTAATTAACCGTACCCTTTTGTTATGAAATGCACAGGTTTCGAACTCATCTGGTGAAATATGGAGTTTAATGAGTGAAAAAATATCAATACAAATATCAGTTTGAAAATTCAGTTTGATATTTTCACTGCAAATTAAGAAGTGAAAATATAACGTTAAGATTTTAAAATCAATTGTAGTTATTCCCTTTATCATAACTGACTTCCTCTGTTTTGAATCAGTTAATCATGTCAAAGTAATGACTTGATCTCTGAACACAAGTTAAACCGTTTGAAAAAATTTTTTTTTGGTAATACACACGACTTAGCGATTGTTCGGGAAATAAATGCCGATCCCTTTTTTTAAACGTTTTTGGAAGCAGAATGCTCGAACATTAACTTTCATACAACCCGTTTGGATTGGATAACTGTCTGACTGTTATACGAACTTCCTGGATAAATAGGAGAACAATTAACTTATAAACAACATTTCCCGACCACATTTTAAATAATATGCCAACAACCTAGTGTGGTCTTCATCCCATCTGAAAACTACCCGTGTACAAGCAGATTATACTGGTCTCTGACAATGAAATTGATTCAATATCCAAATTTCATAAACCAATGTTTATTAAACAAACTCTTAAACCTGAAAAAGAAAATAGTTTTAAATCAAATATTCATCTAGATGTATTTGTTTACACGTTCGACCTTTCAAATATTTTTTCAATGATTTAGAACAAGTGAAATTTGGTATTCATATTCCTGCACTGTTCAATGTAAAAAAAGAAATCATACAATAACTGTTCTTAACTGATAACTACATGCATCGGTAAAAGATTATTGATGACTGCACTGAAATACGGATAAAGAATACACCTTATAAAAAATCTTTCAAAACTATTTCTCCTAATGTCGGCGAACGAACGACAATCCATGCTATCGTCAATCGATTCTACCCGGGTAGCAAAGAGATATTCCAAATCGGGGTTATTTAGAAAAGATAGCCAATAAATCTCCGAAAATAATCATGAAAGAAACTGTATTTATTGATTTAATTGTAAGATTGTTTTTACTTCACTCGTATCATAGAAAAACTACACTTACATTCTCTGTTTTGCCACTCGTGAAATTAAATGCAATATTACATTGAAATCAACAAATTACTTCTTTATAATTTTTTAAAGCGACTGCGAATATTTGCACCAAAAACCTAATAAAAGAGCTTAATACAAATAATGTTAAGCTATGTAACAGCTTAAAATATTTTATAATATCTCACAGACAACACCCGATTAAATTATAAAAATCGAAGAATGCGTGGAGAAGGTACTACCAATTACAGGTTAAAGGAAAAAAACAGTCATTCATGGTCAATATTGCCAATCTCGATTATAAATTATGTAGGGATATCTTGTTTTTCCTTCTTTTACTCGTTCGTATTTTGATTTCGCTCGCTCAAACTGGGACATTTTTATTTTTGTTTCAAAGAAGTAAGACAAAATATGTTTAAGATACCTAAATCTATGCATAAACGAATAAAATAATGTCATTTTGCATATGAAGGCTTGTTTGTGACCTGGTTTTTGAATACTTCACTGCTTGCTAGAGGGCTTTTGAAGACTTCACCGTTTGTCATCGGGCTTTGAAAGACTTCACTGTTTGCTACAAGGCTTTTGAAGTCTTAACTGTTTGTTTCTTGGCTTTTAAAGAGTTCACTGTTTGCTTCTAGGCTTCAAAAGATTTAACGGTTTACCACCGGAGTTTTAAAGACTTACTGTTTGCGTTTAAGTTCACAGTTTGCTACTGGGCTTTTGAAGATTTCACTGGTTGCTACTAGGCTTTTGGAGATATTACTGCTTGCCACAGGCTTTCGAAAATTTCAATGTTTGCCACCGGGCTTTTGAAACATCACTGTTTGTTTCCGGGGTTTTGATGAATTCACTGTTTTCACCAGACTTTTGAAGTTTTCACTGTTCGTCACCGGACTTTTGAAGATTTCACTCTTTGTTCCCGGAAGGATTATATTTTGCTGCTAGGCTTTTGAAGACTTCACAATTTGATGCCAATCTTTTGAAGACTTCACTGTGGCCATCGAGCTTTTGAAGTATTCACTGTTTGCTACCAGGCCTCTGAATAATTTAACGTTTGCGACCGAGATTTTGAAGACTTCACAATTTGCTACTAGCCTTTTGAAGACTTCACTGTTTGTCACTGGGCTTTTGAAGATTTTACTTTTTGCCACTAAGCTATGTTAGACATCACTGCTTTTGACCTGGCTTTTAAAACTTTCACTGTTTATTATCGGGCTTTTGAATACTTAACTGTTTGCATCTAGGCTTTGGAAGACTTCACTGTTTGACCCCGGACCTTATAATACCTACTGTTTGCCACTGGGTATTCTGAGACTACACTGTTTTCCACCGGGCTTTTGAAGATTTCAATGTTTGCCGCCGGTGTTTTGAAGGCTTTATTGTTTGCAACCGGGCTTAGGAAGACTTCATTGTTTTCATCGGATTTTTTAAAGCTTCACTGTTTGATTACGGGGTTTTGAAGTATTCATTGTTTGCTACTAGTCTTTTAAAGGCGCTACTGTTTGTGTCGATTCTCTTTAAGACTTCACAGTCTGCTGACAGGCTTTTGAATACTTCAATGTTTGTCACCGAGCTTTTAAAGTATTCACTGTTTGCTACTGGGATTTTGAAAACTTAACTGTTGGTCACCGGGATTTTGAAGACTTTACGGTTTGCCAACAGGCTTTTTAAGACTTAACTGTTTGTAACATGGCTTTTGCAGACTTCACTGTTTGTCACATAGTATTCACTGTTTGCTACCAGGATTTTTATTGTCGGTCACCGGGATTTTGAAGACATTACTGTTTGCCAACAGGCTAAAGTCTGAACTACTTGCCAACGGGGTTTTAAAGACGTCACTGTTTGCCATTGGGTTTTAAAAGACTTCACTGCTTGTCACCTGGGTTTTGAAAACTGCACTGCTTGTAACATGGCTTTTGAAGACTTCACTGCTTGCCACCGGCCTTTTGAAGACCTCACTTCTTGCCACTTTAATTGCATTTATTTCGTATCCGTTCATTGGTTTACTTAGCTATGTGCAAACGTTGTTTTGCATCTACCCAACCATGTGCAGGTTCACCGCTTTGAAAGGTTATGGTATATATGTTTGAAAAAATAATATCTGTATCAAATAAAAATAAAATTGAATTGATCGGTTTGCCGACATACATAGTATATGTTATCGCTACCCAGGCGACATCCATCGACACTTATTTAATAAAACCCTTTAAAAATAACGAATACATTGTTTTCTTATTACATTCAAACCATCTACAATTTGATACTTTCTACACATACATCTCTTTCCGCATCTCGTACTAAGGTTATAATCTCAAATTTGGCAATCATTTTATTTAGGGCAGCTCACACTACACATAGAAGTTTTGATATTACAGTCTTGGTAAGGCCAACATAAATAATTTTGAGTTTTTCAGCCCCTCCACGCTCAGTTAATTCATCCCACTCTTATGTTTTTATTCCACTCTTTTCGTAGACATACAAAGACGTTGTGTGTGTTTTTAATTGTTTTAAGAAATTATTTTTAAATCAGCCACACGATGTTTATTAAATTGAAAAAGTTTGTATTACTTTAAGATAGCCATAGCTAGATGATATCTTTGCTATATTTGGTTTCTTTCTTTTTATAAGTTTTTTGATGAAAATATGAGCTCAATGTTTATTATATTTTAAGTGCATTAATGGCTTTATTTGAGAAACTAAACTCAAGATCAAATTTAAATTGCCTTCAATCGGGGCATTAAAGCCAACACTGTTAAGTCCTTTAACACAGACATGCTACTACTTCTACTGTTTGAAATAAACTGAGCAAAGCATTTAATAAAATCAAGATCATAATCCCCTTTTTGTAACGAATAGTCAGTCGATCTATACAGCACCAAAACGATTTCGAACATAAGATTCTCTGCACTTCAAAGAGCCTATTTTAGAATAAAAATAAATCTGACCGGTTTGATTTGACACAATTGCAAATTGCAAAATTTATACGTAATAGAATACTCTCAATCTCTGACGGTGGCAGTCGACTTAATTCTAAGGGTGAAGCCGCTTGACATGCAAGGGATGTTGCCCTTGATTCGGAATTAAATTTGTTCATTTAATTATAAGCAAACATCAAGATTATTCAATGCTCCAAAACTTCTAAATTCTACATTTATTTGCAAACAGGAGTAAAATCACCTTTCAAGGTTTCTCTCATTGACACAAAGGACCAATATCACTTTCCAATCTCAACTAATTTTACTACATAACAGTATAACATTACCAAAATCATGTACAGTCGAAACTCGTTATGTCGACTTTGTCGGGACGTAGGGAAAAAAAATCGACATAACGAACATTCGACACATCCGAATAACAAAAAAAACATCAGAAATCCCAACACATTTGAGTTCGATGTCCGACTTCTGCAATTGAACGGTCTTGTTACATATTTCCGTCGTGAAAACAGCAGATGTAATTTTGAAAAGTAATATGAAAAAAATGACTTTTTTGTGTCAAATTATTTAATTCAATTCAATTTATTGGTTTAAAAAATGTTGTTTTCTACATGCAGTGTAGAGATTTTTTTTTCGTCACGTAACTTTCATTGCTGTCGAATTTTCCAATGATGTCAACGGCGTTTCAATAAATGTCTCTTCCGCAATAAATGGCTCTTGAGCAATAAATGATTTACTTAATCAGAAACATAAACAAACAACTTTAAATAACACTTATTAAATAACCTCCAATTATGACATTTTATGCTCAAAAAGAATTAATGCGACAAACCGTCATGAACATTTTCGCACGTACAGCTCGATCTTCTGTTCAAGTCAAGTCAAGTCAAGTTTCCTTTATTTCACTCATTCCAATACAAACATGGCAAAATGAGGTAATATCAAATGCTAAATGTCACAAAGGCAAACGAGTGAAATGGGTACATTTAAAGGTTTGTTTTCTTATATTACAAACGTTTGACAATGATTATTATATATAGTAAATTACCAGTGTAATCAATTTGGTTATTGTCACATACATTAGTGGATAAATAAATAAATGGAGAGTCAATAAAATATCGTAGCAATTAGAAACAAAATGGCTCAAATTCTGTATATGTCAACAGGCATGTCCTACAACTATTATAATAATGATTTCAATAAAATTGCTTTAACAAACATTATTAAGTTAAACATCTGCGTTTTATTCCGGGTATTTATAAGTTTCTCTAGTTTAATAATATTCGCGTGTCTATAAATGTAGGGTTTCAAATATTTCTTTCGTTCTTCATCAAAAATTCTACATTCTAAAAGATAATGAAATTCATCGCCTAATTTATCGCAATGTGTACACACTCTTTCCTTTAGAGGCGTTCTGTTCCAGCTATCAGTTTCAATTGGGAGTCTATGGTTTCTTGTTCTGAATTTAAGTTTTTAGTCGGTTGATCTAAAATGTATGGCTCAATGCCGAATTTTGATTCAAATATTCTGTAAAACGTTACTTTATTGGATGTTTCAGTAGCACTAAACCATTCATTAATAAAGAGATCTTTTAACTTTTGCTTAACCGTTGCCTTCAACCACTTTTGATTCACAAAGTTTTGGCCTTCCCATATATTAATTAAACCACATTTACTTAAAATACATTTTAGATGGTAGATCCATGGAAATTTTCTTTTCAATACTTGCTCACTATAATTGATTGAGTAATTATATATACTCTTATATATCAAAGACGAGAGTTTCGTAATATTGTTATCAGTATTTGTTAATAATTTTGTCCAGAAGGCAATCATTTTATCTTCGATATCAACCGAAAGCGGCATTGCCCCGGTTTCACCATAGACCATATAATTTGGAGTAGATCGTTTTAGCTTTAAAATATACTTAAGAAATCGAAGTTGAACTCTCTCTAAAACCTCGTTTTTTTCCATAGCCCCAAATTTCAGCTCCATAAAGATGTATTGGTTTCACAGTTTTATCAAAAAATTTCAATTTGTAAATCTATAGGTAAAGAAAGGCGATTTGCGTTCCGTAATAAACTGTACATTGCTCTTGTAGTCTGATTTGCAATATGTACTTTGCATTTTTGAAAAGAACCAGTTCTACTAAAGTATATACCGAGGTATTTATATTCATTAACTATATCGAGTTGGCTTGCTTGAAATGAGAAAGTAAATGTAACCGGTCTTCCCTTTCCAAATACTAGTATTTTAGACAATATTAACTATTAGTTTCCATGAATCGCAGTATTGTGCGTAAGCATCGAGTGCATTTTGTAAACCTGTTGGAGTTTCAGACATTATAACTGTATCATCAGTATATAGAAGTATAAATATTATTATGAAATTTTGCAAATTTTGAAAATGGTTCGGATTTGGTAATTGTACACTGCTGTCTATATTGTTACTTATAAAATACTCGTGTAAATCGTTTAGAAACATGGAAAACAGAAGTGGAGACAGATTTTCCCCCTGTCTGACACCTATATTACTTGGGAAATAATTTGACAATTATGAGTTAACTGTGACACATGATTTGATGTTGTTGTACAAATTTTTAATAAGAGTTAAACATTTGCCGTTTATATTGCATTTTAAAAGTTTCACCCAAAGCCCTTCTCGCCAGACAGTGTCAAAAGCTTGTTTGAGATCAATAAACGCGCAGAATAGCCCTTTTTGTTACTGTTCGAATATTGAATTATGTGGTTTATGGCAAACATGTGATCTGATGTCGAAAAACCAGCTCTAAAACCTGCCTGAAATTCATGTATGATATTATTAGATTCGACGTAATGTTTTAGCCTATTATTTATTACGCAAGTAAACAATTTCCCCATACAACTAAGTCGATATAGGTCGATAGTTTTCAGGTTGTGTAGGGTCACCCGTATTTTTGAAAATAGGATTAATAACTCCAACAGTCCAAGATTGAGGTATAACACCATATTCAAAAATTAAGATAAATAATTTGACATACATGTTCTTAAGAGCGTCAAAACTAGTTTTAATATGTTCATTTGTTATTTTATCTAGTCCACTTGCTTTGTTATTTTTTTAATGATTTTGCAGCTTTTTCAATTTCTTCCAATGTAATTGGAATATTAATTTCATCATTAGTTACCACGTTTACATTAAGTTCACCAGACTGGTTACTTGTGGATTGTATATCCTTATAGTTAACGCTTTTAAAGAAATTAGACAGGTCTTCAAGTCCTGCTTCACTTTTGCTCTTACTTTTGTTATTTAATATTTTCGACATAAGGTACAAGGGAAATGTGTGAAATTCGACCACAGGGACTGAAATAGGGGGTCGACATAGCGAAATATTCGAGATAGAAAAATCGACACAAGCAGTTTTATTATATATAGAATAAGAAGGAATAATTTCGGGACCGGAGAAAAAAATCGACACAACCGAAAAATCGAGATATCCGACGTCGACATAGCGAGTGTGGACAAATATTTATTTGCTTACATTTTTAAAAGCGCATTTTCCTTAAAATAATGTAAATAAAAGAAATGTACTTTGGCAAGTGCTTAAAACAAATCGAATATTGATGAATGTAACATTATAAATTATGAAACCAGAGTTTTAAACAACAAGATTTGAATTTCTTTCTCCTTTGAATTACACAACATATTTGAGCAATGTAGTTTCCAGTTGAGTTGCATCTTATTTGTTTGTTATATTTGGACCAGACTATAATTAACAATTACAATCATGAATCATAGGAGAACAGTCTGTTGTGCCCTTCAATCTTATTTACAAGTCTCAGCACTAAGATGAAGATGAGGAGGTCTTGGAACTTCTGTATACGCTCTGAAATACGAAATATTGTTTTAATTGACAATTTAATGAATATAAACAAGCGTTGTTTTTGTATCTTGTAGGTTCAGCAAATGTTAATATTGACCGAATGCCTTTAAAACTGCACTTTCACACATTTTTACAACTTTTTTATTTTTTTGTCTTGGAAAGAGCATTTTTTTTTCGAAAATATCTGCAAACCAATGATATAAGATTGCTGACAAAAATCAGGTCGTAGATTTTCATATTTGCGTTCGAAAATTAATGTTTTATGGCTACTAACGGTTAAAGAAAAATATGTAAAACATTATTTTTTTAACTTAAATCTTCCGTCTAATGTTTTGTCAGTAGACTCACATGACTGGTTTCCATGGTTTTTCGCAAAAATTGGCAGGTTCCAAGCCAAAAAATAAAATAAAATGTCAAAACGTTCAATCTGTGAGAGTGCAGCTTTAAGAAATTATATAATGTGAAATCCAGCTTATTTGGTTCAATGGTTTTTTGTGCAATCAGGTTAATCATATTATCACATAGAAAGTAAATGGGCTACGATTTAAACTTAATTATTATAAAATAACCGTCATACTTGTTAAAACGGATTTTTTAACATAAATGTATTTCAATCGCTCATCAATATTTTCAATGTTTATTAACTTGAGTAATCTATCGGTATGAAAAGTTATGTAAAAGTATTTATTCAATCCGAAAGGACTAGCATGAACCTGCACGTTTTGATATAATTGCACATGATTATATAAGAGTCGTTAAAATTTTACAAATGTGTTGGATATTCATTTACATTTTTAATATTTTTCAACTTATTTGATGGAGCTTCAATGCATGGTTGACAAATCCATTTGTGTCGACATCGCATGGTAAGGCTCTAGAATAGAGATTAATAATTGCAATGCGACATTGTATTATACCATTGTGCTACCTGATTTAAATGTGCAAATAAAAGCTTTGAAAATCGATGACCAGTGAACAAAACGTGTCCTTGTATACAAACAACTCAACAAAACATTACCAATAACCGTTGATATGAGGTCCTGTCCAAATATGGTCCAATGGTCACATTCTCTCGATAATGGTGAAACTTTTCGTCTCCGACACTTTTGCATTTTCCTTCACCGATTCTGAGTCAAACACACCTGTGTTATGACACCAAAGCTAAGTTCATCATTAATATATGTGCTATCTTTTTCCCTGATTCAGAATGTTCTCTCTTTTTTTTGAGAGAACTGACAATTCTGTAAGCTTGTCATCACAGCCCCAGTACATTATTACGTTTGCACTACAGTTCGACCGTTCACAAATATAGTTTTTATAAAAACTGGTGGTAGGGGAAGCAAACTCTTATTCAAATGAAAATGCATGTCTTAAACTAAGTATTTACCTTGACGCCATCAGGTGTTTGTAACTTATGATATCCGATGAACAATTACACAAAACAACATTTGTTATAAAGTGTTGATTACTGGAATATTAAACCAGAATTTGAAACAACCAGCAGCCAATTATATAAATCGTGGATAGGTTGTACACAGGTTATTTTAATGCTAGTTTGCATATTTAAATGAATTGATTGGTTAATATTGATTTTTGGATACATATTGACCAACCAAAAATATTTTGGCCAACTTAAACCTAACCAAAGACTACACCAGTTCTGTAGATTTTTTTACACTTCCGTTTTCCATCATACATAATACTTTAAATAATGTACTCAGTTGAGTAGAAACTTGAGTTATTTGGTGATACTGAGGCCAGTCATTAACAACATGAACCACAGGAGAACGGCCCGATAATTACCTTCGTTTTTATTTAACAAGTTTGAGGAGTTAGATGAAGATGAAGAGGTCATCTCCGAAACAAATGTTCCTTCTCTCGACGAGTTTATCCTTTTCTGAAATATAAGAAATGTTTCTTTATTGACAAATTAAGACTCAGTGAAATCATTAATGTTGAACTGTAATAATAATAATAGACGGAAATCTTATATGAAGCATTTTTTTGTCTAATATGTTCTGTATTTCATTTAGATTTTGATTTATTGAGCAGTTGAATGCTTTCAACGCATTTTTCAAACATTGACTAGTAGAGATTTTAGCATTATCATCTAGGCGACCTAGGATCGATTCCCGGCCTTGGCGCATGCGAGTTTGATTTGTGGTCACCATGCCAGGTGGTGGGTTTCCTCTAGGTACTCCGGTTTCCCTATAGCATGAAACCACACTTTCATGTAATACGGTTCAGTGATCGAAAGTGATTAATAAAAATGTAGTAATCATTTATTTCACAATCGTTGTTAAAATAAATAAGTCTAAAACAATGAACACATATTAATATAAAAAGATTTTCTTTAAGTTAAATATATCTTACAATTATATTATATATATACTACACGCATTGTCTCATTTTGTATTTGAAATGCGACACTGTAATAAATGAAGCTATATATTGAAACGTTGAATAAATGACTATATAAATATACATATTTAATCTTAAAATGTGTGTCAGCTGGTGTCACCGTGTGGTTGTACAGTAACATAGATGACACTGCACTGTGCGATGGTCGACTATTCGGTTATGTGTACACTTGTCAAGCACAATAAAAAGTGAGCACTGTCCCTTCAACCTGGTTATCGTGTAGATGTATGATTATTTAGTGCCAAAGAGGAGGCAGCAATAAACATTGGTCGGCTTATCGTATGACTGTATAGTCATATATAGTTATATGGACGTGAGAGGAGTTGACATTGAACCTGCCTTACGTGTCTGTGTATGACTCTAAAGTCCCACGGAGGAGTCAGTATTTTTTGCATAAATATTGTACATTGAATCGGCCATGATTATTAGGTCCTATAGAGGATCAAGCATTGTACATTGAACCAGCTTACCGTGTCTGTGTATAATTGTATAGTCCTATAAAGGAGTAAGCATTGTACGTTTGGCTGGATAAACGTGTTTGTGTATGACTTTATAGTCCTATAGAGGAATCAGCAGTGAGCGTTTGTCCGGTTTGTCTGTGTGTTATCATATACGAGTAGTCCTATAGAAGAGACAGCACTCTGTGTTGGCCCGACATACCGGTTCTGTGCATGGTTGTATAGTTCCATAAAGGAGACAGCACTGTACCTTGGTTAGGTTTATCGTGTATCTTAATTCTTGCATTGCACAACAGAAATAATGCGTTGTATTATTGTAGTGTATAGTTCAGTGATCGGCTTATTGTGTATGTGCATGATTGTACAGTACCATTGATCAGTCAACACTGTGCGGTGGACAACTAAACGGTTCTGTGTATGTCTTTATAGTACAATAAAGGTGTCAGCACTGTACATTGAACCTGCTAATTGTGTAGATGTATCATGATTGTTTAGTTCCAAATAGAGGTATCAGAGCCGTGCACGAGGTTACTTTTTGTGTAGATATATGGTATTGTTTACTTCCTTCGAGGAGGCAGCACTGTACATAAGTCGTTTTTTCGTATCTGTGTTTAATTGTTTAATTCCTTAGATAAGGCAACGCTGTACATTGGTCGACTTATAATGTCTGTGTATGATTGTATAGTACAAAACAGGAAGCAATATTGCACGTATCTCCAACTAATAGTGTATTTAAATGCATAGTGCAATAGAAAAGTTAACACTGCGTTTTGTCCATTAGTACCATAAAGGAGTCAGCGCGATTTCACGTGTGTGTGTGTGTGTGTGTGTGTGTGTGTGTGTGTGTGTGTGTGATTTTATCACGAAACCTGTACTTTCATTAATGGGCGAGCTTCGGCATTGGATTTTGTTTATTGTAACTACATGATGCATAAATTGAACATTGACTAGGATATGTTCGGGTATACAGTGTATTGGCCTTAATTACGGCTTACTAATAATTATGTTTAAAAGTATATTAAAGATAAGTAATCATTATTGCTCAATGATTTAAAATAAATTGTATGATAAATAAACTGCATGTCAGTCTGATAAGTAGCTTTTCTTAATCTTCTATGTAGAAAAAGACATTGTTCAACAGAGTAGACAAGTATTATTTTTTACAAAATTACATAGGCTTGTATCAGCATTAACTAGCACAGTAATACAGAGTACAACATTCTTTGGATTTTTTTTATTTTAGGCTACTGTTACGGCCCTGTAAGTATTGTAAAATAAAAGTTGTGAAATTCCATTACATGAAATACATGTAAATATATTTTTATTGACAAATATTTTCCGTTTGGTTTGCAAGTTTTTAAACATTCAACGTAAGAGAAACATTTGTGATTGTGTGCAGTATACATTTTCAAACCCTTTAAAGTGACTTCAAAAATCGCCTTGTAGAAAAAGCTCGAATTTTTTTAAGTCTAAAAGGGTATAGATGACGAATCGAAAAGTGATAAATATACCTAAGCATTCATTTAAATGTTCACAAATTATTTCTTTAAATTGCATTATATAATGAACAACTATATATCTAATAAAAATAGAAATTGAACTCGATCAATTCAATATAACTCGACCTTTTCACAACTAACAGCGCAGTCAAAGCCGGAGCTGTACATATGTATATCTAATACAAATAAGCAGGATAAACGCATAAAAAGTGAATGCAACAAGCAGGAATATTATAAATATCAAAAGTATCAACCCTCAGGTATATTATTGTAAAAGTAGTTCCTGCTATCACCACGATGATGCACACCAAGATAACTCCAATGAGAACAGCAACTGTAACAAGAAAAGTTTTTTTTTAAACTTAATGTAAAACCTAAGTCCTTGTATTAACGGTCAAGCGGTATACAAATAGTCTTAAGAGTGTTTTTTATATCTATTTTGATTTTTAACGAAACGAAATGATGAAATTAAAATTAAATATTAATTGAAATATAACAATATATTTTAGGTTTTATTATTTGTGGTAAAATTCATAACGGTCTTGATAGTGTCAACCTATACTGCCCTGATACTGGCATTAACCTTAACAGCTCTGTTAATGACGTCAACTTAAACTGACTTGACTGTGGCATTAACTGAAACTGACCTGGTTGTAGAGTCAACCTTAACTGACCTCATTGTAGAGTCAACCTTAACTGACCTGATTAAGGCTCCGACCTAAACTGCCCTTATTGTTGGGTACATCGAAGATGCGCACTGTCTGTGGCGTTAACCTAAACTGACCTGATTGATGCGACAACCTAAACTTATATGACTATGGCATCAACCTAAACTGTTCTAATTGTTTGGTACGAAGCTGCACTCTGACTATGGCGTCAATCTAAGTTTACCTTATTGTGGCGACAACCTCAACTGAGCTAATTGTTGAGTTAATCTAAACTGACCTGATTGTTGGATACATCGAAGTTGCGCTCTGAATGTGGCGTCGACCTAACATTACCTGATTGTAGCGTCGACCTAATCTTACCTGATTGAAGGGTCGACCTAATTTGACCTGATTATGGCAACAATCTTAAATGACCTGATTGTGGCGTAAACGTAAAATTACATGATTGTGGCGTCAACGTAAAATGACATGATTGTTGCGTCAACCTTAACTTTACCGATTGTAAAGTCAACTTTAACTAAGCTGATTGTGGCGTCAACCTAAACTAACCTGATTGTGGCGTCAACCTTAACTTACCTGATAGTGACAACAACTTCAACTTTCCTGATTCAGTCTCCTAAACTTGTCTGATTGTAGTGCCACATGATTGAAGGGTTATCGAAGCTGCGCTTTGAATGTTGCGTCAAGCTCAACTGACCTGATGCTAGCATCGACTTAATCGACCTTATTGTGGCGTCAACCTAAACTAACCTGATTGGGGTGTCCACAAAAGTGACCTTTTGCGGTGTGAATATAAACTGCTATGACCTTAATTGCTTTCAATTTTAAATGCTCTTTTTATGGCATCAATCCGATATAAGTGTAAATTTAGATTTAGAAAGTATGAATATTTTCAGAATTAATCAGAATAATAGCAACACACAAGGGTGTATTGACTCTTTAATAATTTATTAAAGAAGGTACTGCAGAACTGATGGTCAGTTCCAGTGGATCTATAATGTCTTTTAGCATGTACATTGGATGTTAACCTTAAACACATCATATTACAATCAAACTGTAGAATCAGGCATAGCCTTTATTTTGAAACGTGTATTGTACTAATAGTTAATTCATTCATGTAAAGTTTAATAACTTGAATCAAACTAAGGCTAACGAGAATGGCTCATGCGACTATCTTGCATTACACCTGTTCATTAAACAACTAACACAAGCCAAATAAAAGGACCAAATAAAAAGAAACGTTCAAGAAACTGACCATGCATGCAATCATTTCCGGCCACACCAACATACTGATCAGCGCAAACGCATTCTTTATCTACACACGTCTTGTGAGAACCACAATCGTCTGACGAAAGACACACCGATGATGTTCCAACTAAAGGAAATAACTGTCAACATTTGACATTTAAATAATTAAATGACATTTTGTAAATCAATCTTGTTGAAGTATTATATTCTGTATAATCTTAGGTTCTGTATTTGACTTTGATAAAAAGTGGTCTATATGAATGGAATGCCGATGCCTATAATCATATTGAAAACATGTACATGTTATTCAAAGTTTGTTATCGTTTGTCTTTGCATTCTAATATACGTTAACAAGGTTATGTTACTGCTGAAGAATTGATCTAGTTTTCCAACGATTAGATAGAAAATCTGTAGCCCAAACTGAACTAAATTAGAGCTCAAGCTTACGTACTTTTTCAAATTTACATATAACAGTATTCCTACTTAAGCAGAGGTTGTCAATAAACATTGCAAAATCAGTAGTTTGATTCTGGCCAGTCGAGATATTTTCCTAAAGCTATTGTTTTCCATTGTTGGACTTTTAGCGTGATAACAAGTCATAACTTCCATAAAAATTCCAGATGTGTACGGAGTGTATGATTTATCAAAATTGATAATTATAAAAGTAAATAAAAAAGTTTTTTGTTTATTTTATACTTCACAATGTATTTGAAGTTATTTTATTGTTGTTGTTTTTCAACAGGCCCACACGGAGATCCACTCGCTCGAAAAACGTTACTCCACTGGTCAGAACCAAAGTTAAATAAGTATGATTGCAGTTACCAACCCGTAGGGGTGTCACAATGAAGACCCGTCATGCCCTCACGGCATATACAATAATAGCTGCCAATGGTATCCACGCTCATGCTTTTGTCCAAACAAGGAGTGGCTGTACACTCGTTGATGTCTAAAAATGAGGCCAAATAAATAAATAAACTTATGTTCAAATTTTAATGCCAACGAAAGGATTGTCTTTTTAGGAAAATAGCAATACAGATAACATTTTCACTCTAAAAAATCGTGCCCATATCGTCCGGATATATTAACACATCATTGGCGTAGACTGTCTGTATCCAAAAGGTGATCAATTAACGGTCTGAAGAAATAATCCTTGGAAATTGTAAAAAACAACAACTAGACTCGGGTACGAAAAACCGTGAACTCCCAATTGTTCAATCAGACAATCATATGAGTGTTAATTAAATACTCTTTAAAACACTGCCATGTGTATTAGCCACAAGACTAGCTTCAAATAAACTATTTCTATGATGAAAGAACTTCATATACAGGATTATTGTAGTTTGGATGCATACTACCGTAGCTACCGTTTCACTTTAATACAATAAAGTAAAGTAAATCTAATTGTCTAATTGCCAAATTGGTGACACCTCAACAACCATAACAAAACAAGCACTAACTTTCCGTGCAGAACGTGCCAGTAAAACCAGACTGACAAATGCATACGTAAGAGTTGATTCCGTCCTGACAAGTCGCAAAGGCTGCACACTTTCCATATAGGCAGTCGTCAATGTCTGAAAATTGCAAATTGTTCAAGTTAATCCCTAGAAAAATAAATAAAATAAACAAACATCAATGTAAACAACGATTACCAATAAAAGGTTTGATATCTAATACTTTTTTATCTTCAGAAATAAAAAGCAGTCAGATATTCGATAGCTTCAATGTATGCAATCAATGTATTTATCGATGGCTTCACAGCCAATATATGCAATCAACCAAGTTGTTGTACAATTAACGGTCAATTTATACAATCACCTTAGTTGTCGTACGCTTCAGGATCAATTTATACAATCACCTTACTGGTCGTAGGCTTCACAGTCAACCAATACAACCAACCTAGTTGTCATATGCTTCATAATCAATTGAATCAATCAACCTTGTTGTCCAAAGCTTCAGAATCAATTGATTCAATCAACCTTGTTGTCCAAAGCTTCAGAATCAATTGATAAAATCAACCTTGTTGTCCAAAGCTTCAGAATCAATTGATAAAATCAACCTAGTTGCCGTGGGCTTCATAATCAACTGATATAATTAACCATGTTTTCGATGGCCTCAATTAAACTTATACAATCAACGCAGTTATCATTGTCTTCACTGTTAACTTATACAATCAACCTAGTTGTCGTAGGTTTCATAATCAATTAATACAATCAACATTGTTCCCGTAAGCGTCATAATAAATTGATATAATAAACCTAGTTGTTGTTGCCTTCATAATCAATTGATAAAGTAAAGCTAGTTGTCGTAGCCTTCATAATCAACTGATACAATGAACCATGTTTTCCATGGCTTCAGATAACTCAAACAATTAAGCTTGTTGCCGTAAGCTTCACAGTCGATTTATTCAATAAAACTAGTTCTATATCGGATAATGTAATTAGAGAATACATGTGGAAGCGAAGTCTTACTGGTTCGACAATTGGTTCCGGTAAATCCCGCTGCGCATGTGCAAACGTACCCAGCGTCAGGGATGTTCGTCACTTCACACGTCCCATTGTTTGTACATGGGCTTGAATCGCACACGTCAACCGCTGAAGTGAGTGTTTTGTGAAAAATTATTAAAAACTGCAACTGAAAATACATGGACACCCTAAGCAATAGAAGACTGACTATGACAAAAATCAGGAATAGGCTAATAAAAACAGAGGACTGATGTAAACAAATGAAGAATTTGCTTAGCAGTAGAGATCTTACTATGAAAAATTTAGGAAAACACTATGCAGTAGAGGTCTGACTGTGAAAAAATATAGGAAATCGCTAAGCAGTAGAGGACTGACAGTGCAGAATGAAGGAATAGCAGTAGAGAACTGACTGTGAAAAATATAGGAAAACGCTATGCAGTAGACAACTGACTTTGAAAACATACAGGAAAACGCTAACCAGTAGAGGACTGACAGAGAAAAAATGCAGGAAAACGCTTTGCAGTAGAGGATTGACTGTGAAAAATGTAGAAAAACGCAAAGCAGTAGAAGACTGACTGTGGAAAATATAGGAAGACGCAAAGCAGTAAAAGACTGACTGTGAAAATTGTAGGGAAACGCTATGCAGTAGAGGACTGACTGTGAAACTTGTAGGGAGACGCAAAGCAGTAGAGGACTGACTGTGACAAATGTAGGGAAACGCGAAGCAGTAGAAGACTGACTGTGAAAAATGTAGGGAAACGCTATGCAGTAGAGGACTTACTGTGAAAAATGTAGGGAAACCCAAAGCAGTAGAAGACTGACTGTGAAAAATGTAGGGATACGCAAAGCAGTAGAAGACTGACTGTGAAAAATGTAGAGAAACGCTATGCAGTAGAGGACTGACTGTGAAAATTGTAGGAAGACGCAAAGCAGTAGAGGACTGACTGTGAAAAATGTAGGCAGTAAAAGACTGACTGAAAGAATACAGGAGTACACTCAGCAGTAGAGGACTGACTTATAATACAGGAATACGCTTAGCAGTAGACACTAACTGTGAAACAATACCAGAATACGCTTAGCAGTGGAGGACTGACTGTAAAAAATACAAGCACAAGCGTATCAGTAGAGGACTGACTGTGAAAAATATATAGAGGATAATTGTATGCTTCAGGGAAAGATCGTAAAATATTTCACCGAGTGAGCACTAAAATTCATATTTCACGATTGGCGTACCCACTAGTGAAATATTCACTTTTGGTGTTCACGACGTTATTTTTTATTTTTATTATATGCCTAAGATTGGAATTTGAATAGGAAAAACGACTCATTTTATTACACTTTTTTAGAAATATTCGTCAACTGGTATGCGTACATAACGTCATTTCGAAAATGACTCTTTGGAATAGTGTCCCAGCCCTGTGTACGCTAACGTTTGATTCGGAACCTAAAACGGGCTTTCAATACATTGAAAAATATATATTTGATATTTTCACTGTTTGAAACAGTGAAATATCAATTGCATCTAACTGATAAATCTCTATAAACCACCAAAAATCATATAACAAAACATAATATACACTATTTTACTTAATTATGACTTCAAATACTTTTGTTTATGAATTTAAATTTGAGTCTACAAACATGTTCATGCAGGTCATTGGCATATGGCTTGCAAGTATACATCAGAGAGGCTTATCAGTGATATCAATCTTATCAGTCGAAAACTATTAGTGCAGTTGACGATAGTCTGGATGAAAGCCATGTTTGTTTCGCGAATTTGAGATAAGTATTTGTTATAAATCGTCAACATATGATGATAAAATGACGTTCTTTTGAATAAAAATGTGGAAGAAAAAATAACTAACTTGATTATCATCTATGCTTATATCATATGTAGTTATGACCAAAAGAAGTCAATCTCACGTTGAACATATGCCATTCCTTAACCACCGTGCAACTAAAAATGCAAACAGACGGAGTGAAGAGTAGCGCATTAGAGATAAATGCAAATACATGTACACTCACGTATCGTGCAAAATGGACCTGTATAACCTTGGGGGCAATCACATCTGAAGGAATTCACCAGATCCACACATGGGACCGAGGGTGGACAGGGGTTAGACGCACACTCATTTATATCTATGAATAGCATACAAGACATTTTATACTGATAATTATACTTTTACAAGTTTTTTGAATGCTATGATATTTTATAAGATAGTCCGGCCTAGATAATATTATTCAAGTATTATATTAGATGAATTTCTTCCCTCGATCGGAGTGGAAGGTAGATGTATCTACCCACAAATTAACGATCTTGAATTGCATTGGTTCGGATATGGACTTCGAAAGCAAAAGGCATAATATTCAGAATATAGTGGGTTTGACCTTTATCTATGTGGTGCCGTCAACATTTAGATAAATTTCAAGACATGTTTCTCTAAACATTTATGTTTTTAAACCGTATACATATTTTTATTCCTTATATACAGTAGATTAAGAGATGGATCCTACCTGGTAGTCTATTTTTAAAATGAAATGATTTCGTAGAGCAAGATTGTTTTGAGTAGAAATGTCATGAAAAATAATCTTCGAATTTTTAGTAGAATACACATGACTGGACAACATCAACGGCTGGCAATCAATTTTATTATACCAGTCTGACAAGACTCCCCTGTGTAGCCTTGAACGCACACACAAATATACGAGTTGATCCGATCTACACACAGACCCCCATTACTACAGGGGCTTGACGCACATTCGTCGATGTCTGAAGTGTAAAACAAACTTCAAATACTGTAAAATCATACATATTCGTGTGACGTTAATTCTTAAATCATACCGTCTATCTAAAAGGGTATACATGTATGCACATGAATATACATGGTGGCGGTAAACAACTTGTTAGTACCTTGTAAGTACTCAATCATTGTTTATATTACTTTTTAATGAGCTTTGCATTATGTATTATTAAACCTCACTGCTAATAAATTAAAGTCATTTTTAGTAATGCATTAAATTTTGAGGAAGAAATTGCCGGAACATTCAAACAATCTGAACTTCCTGTGTGGCACATGTGAAACGTGCTGTTTATTAACCTCATATGTTTGAGTGTCGCCACTTGACTTCGTTTTATTGATCAAATATTCAATCTTCTATTATCGACTGAGCTAATTTCTGAGTAGCACTAATATTAAACGCACAGATTACACGTAAATGCAAAATAACAATTTATTGAACAAAATGAAGATGGAATAAATATTAAAATGATATGAGCTAAACATTGACATGAATACTTGTCAACAAGGAATACAACACTAAGCACTATGAAACTCATTAATGGTGATTTTGTTATTCATGAAAACATAAAAAATCAATATTTTTTTTCTCCACAAAGTTGGTAAAACATCAATATTATACAATTGTTGTTGTTTTTATAAAAAATCATGTACATGTGTTGTTATTTGATTTAATCTTCAATTATAGAAAACATTTTGAAAGGCATTGGAGGAATCTTGAAAAGAAACGATATGGAAATGCAATTGAAATTTAAATGTTCACATCCTTAAGAGGCAGTGATTTGATGAATATGATATGCAGTTTTTATGAAAAGCATTATTTGGCAATACAATAGTTTTAATCTCACTGCGCTCTGATCCAGGAGGTTGTATTGAACTTATAAATTTGGATCGCACAAACAAGATTCACAATAAAAAAACATACCAATTTTGCAGCATGATCCCGTGTAACCATGCGCACAAATGCAGTGAAAACCACCAACCAGGTTAATGCAGGATGCGTTGTTTTGACAGGACGCAGTAATACACTCATCAATATCTAGATATACCAAATTATTACATTATTAACAATGATATTCTTAAGAACACATACACAAAACTATTTCTACACCATCCCAATTGTAGTAAGATGTTTAAAATTATCTCGCACACATTACGCAATTTACTCACGCATTGTTTGCTAATCTAATCTGTTTATTTTTGTTTTCTTGTGATTTTATTTATATCAATTTTGTAAAATTGTATTGTTTCCATCTTATATGTTTGATACATTCAAATCTTGACGTCACGACAAAAGGAGATGTTTCTTATATGTTCCATACATTCAAGTCATTAAGAAAAAGGGTTACATACATTGAACTTTGATACTCGAAACCCTTACCAATATCACAATTTAACCCGGAATATCCATAATTAATAATTAACATAATTAAGGCCAAACTTTCCATCTCAAAATAAATAAAGAAATTAATTACAACAAATTAATAAAAATGTAACAATATATGATTTCAATCTTGTTTCACTTCTAGTAGTAATAAATAAAAGTTTTCTTAAACTCTCAAATCTAATGCGCATGGTTAGCACGTGACTCATGTTAAAATTCATTTAAATGTAAGCATTTCAATTGTTTGATGTTGCCAGTAAATACTTATTTGGATTCTTGTTGTTCGTAGTTATGCTATAAGGTAAACAATAACAACATCAATAAACCAAAACCTACTTATTCGCATCTGAGCCCCATAAATCCAATGGGGCAAATACAAGTGTATCCATTGATTTCATCGACACAAATTCCCCTGTTCTGACACGGCTGACTGGCGCACTCGTTGATATCTGCATGTAGTTAAACAACATATATGAGGATCATGTGGTGTAGGGCGTATGCATGAATGATATTACAAATATTCAATATAAGTTATCGGAGTATCTGTAGTTGATTGAATGAAATAGTATATTAAGATTTAGGTAAGCCGTTTAAGCCTTCACTATCTCACAATTGTCCCAACATATATTAATACAAGACAGTAGCCAATTGTATAAAACTGGTTATTTTGTTGGTTTGGAAAAACTTGATTAAATGTTAATTGATTGATCAATATTTACTGTTGACCAATGACATTACGTTCATGTGTTACCGTATCAAAAGATACCTAAAAATCACTTTATTATTATAAAATTGGCCGCTATCCATCTTCTATGCGTTTAATGTATTTTTTTACAGAAAAAGGTTTAAACACCATTTATAACTTACTTATATCGCACGTGATGCCGGTGAAACCAGGACGACATACACACGTAAAGTTGTTTAATCCATCAAGACATACGCCGTTGTTTGAACAAGGCTGAGACAGGCAATGATTTACGTCTGAATATGAAGAATAATTGCTAAGTTAAAAAGGCTGAGGATGACAATAATCTTTATCAAGACATCAACTTTGATTGCTAAGGTAAGACAAGGCTGAGGCTGGCAATAATCGATGTCCGAATATGAAAAATGATCATTAAGTAATAGAAATAACTAAAGGCAAGTAAATATGTTTAGACGAGTTACTTAAGTTGATTTAAACTTTATTTAAACCGCGGTTATAAGATTAAAATTAAGTAGTGCCATTGGAACCTATAGGTATTGTAGTTTAAAAAATAAGTTGGATATGAAAAGGCATTACCGCAGGTTATAAATGTCTTATTAGTCACTTTATATCATTTGTTTCTATTTTTTAATAGACGCGACAGAAATAATTTATATTGTTTAACGTCGTAAATTTGCTTGTATAACATCATGTCTTCTAAATAAGATCAGCAAGTTTAAACCCTCTCTATTTGAGCTAATTCTAATGATTGTATATGAATAGTTTACCTGATTGACATCGGTCGCCCGTTAATCCAGGAACACAATGACAAATATAGGAATTAATTCTGTCTTCACACAAGCCCCCGTTTAGGCAAGGGGATGAGGCACACTCATTTATATCTGAAAGGAAGCTGAATGATATTATTGCCATACTGAATTTCGAACACCATGCATCAAGTATGCGGATTTCATTGTCAGAATGGTTCTATGAAACAAGGTATCTGTTCGTGGATCTTAGAAAGTGTTAAGAAAACAATGCATCACGTATGTTGATCTCGATTTCAGATTGTGTTTATAAAACAATGCATCAATTAAGTTGATCCAGAATGTGTTTATAAAACAAGGCATCAACTTTGTGGATTCCATTTTCAGAACGTTTTGATGAAACAAGACATCCAGATTGGTAATCTCTTTTTCAGAATTTGTTGAAAGCTTTTATTGAAAACCAAAAATGCATAAGAATTTTCAAGCATATTTAAAGTGAATGATACATTCTACTTATGCTTTTGTTGTAATAATTTCATTAAAATCTGATCGTGCATTCGCGTGATTTCAACAATTGATATATGTACATTATATCATGTGTGCACAACAAACCAAAACTATATTTACACATCATATCATGTTATCTAAACATATCAGATACATGTATACTCTTTATATTTCTACATTTTACACATTTCTCGGTGTAGTCCCGACGTTTTGCAACCTCGCTTACAGTATAAAATCATCCACAACAAAGCAAGGTACAACCCACCTATATCACAGAATGCTCCGGTGTACCCGGGCATACAAATGCAACGGAATCCCGGAATAAGTCTCGCACACGTTGCTCCATTCTGGCAGGGACTGGAGGCACACTCATCTATATCTGCGTTACAAAATGTTCCAAACCTGTTTAAATGACTGACGTTCGCATTTAAGACATGCAAGTCGTTTTGTCCAGATGTGTTGCATAAAGCAATAGACAAATGTCTTGCTCTTAAAATAAGTTGTTAAACAAAGAACTTCAATTGGGACCTCATATAGTAAGCTGTAGATATGAACATGGAACGAATGATCTAACATTGAATTATAAATACAAATCAATATTAGTGAGATCTCTTCGTCAAATCAGTACACCAAGAAGATACATATATATGTCTATAAAATTAGTGAGTAATGCATGTTTTATAAGTGTAATTGCATATAAATAATATACGACTAAACATATTAGTGGAACTGGTCAAATGAATATTAATGACGACTAATATTCCGTACATTTTCGTTTTCTTCTGTTTCTTTTCATAAATTAAAAATTGATAACTGTTTCGTTTTCGTTTTCTAGAATTGTTTTATTTGGTAGTCTAGTGTCAAAACGGCAGACATACCAGGGCCATACAACACAGTGCGTCATGACAAAAGGTACGTTACAACTAGTCTAGTTTAATCGTAGTTAAGTTAAAACGTATTTTATTGTATATAATATACGCACGTAATATAAATCATTTCAACAAATAACATAATTATACAATTGGGTTGGGCCACAAGTTATAACACCGTTAGAAAATGACCCTCCCTGCAAACGTTATAACTAAATGGCAAGCACTCATATTGGTTCAAGATGCTTTCTCTACATATAAGATTGAGAATGCTACTTCAGACAAATAACTTGTTTAAATCTTAGCAATGCACTTATTTGAAAGTTATTTTTCTTTGAATTCAGTTTAATATCTACAACCAAGAAGAATCGTGAATATTATTCAAATATTGTTTTGCTGGACTAAAACTAATTCAGATCAAATGCCACATGTTTTCTATAAGTAACTTCAAAGTAAGTGAACTCTCAGGAGAAACGCAACATACCTTTTTATTGTTTAAATCAATCGGTTTTGAACCGAACTTTAAGGAAATGTATGTTTGTCATATACTTGAAACCTGAAATGTTGCCTATTTCCATGGAAATGTATAGCGAAAAGAATGGGAAGTGTAATCCCATTATACAATTACAAATATACTTAGTACTTATACCTAGTTCACAGTTAATTCCCGCATATCCCGGTGTACAGTAGCAGATGTACAGGTTGACTCGATCGCTGCATACGCCGCCATTCTGACACGGTCCAGAAGCACACTCGTTTATGTCTTTAAAAGATTAATATCGTTATATTTACATGTAACCACTCTAACTATTATCGAACTTCCAATGCTCTTTTCACGAACATACGCTATTGACGTTAACTGCGTATTTCTAAAGGGGGACGTCAGGATATCGTTCTAATAAAATTGGTGTATAAAACACGACCATTTAGCTACAAGTAATTTAATTTTGATTTGTTATTAACGTTTTATAAAATATAAACATTGATATAAATTCCAATATCGCTAAATCTGAGTCTAACATTGAAAACCCGATGAAAAATTCGCATAAACATTGATAACGTACAGAAGAAAATAATTCAGAATTCAAGGTTGCGTAGACAATTTTCTAAAAATAAAACAATTAGTGAAACACCAAAACTAGTATATAAAACACTTGCTAAAAATATTGATAAGTTGGCTTTTTTGCATTGTTATCCAGTTCTTGTTCTCTGTCATGATTTACATAACTTACCTATTCCACAATGTAGTCCAGTATATCCAGGGGTGCATGTGCAATTGTAGGAATTAATGCCATCCAGACATGTTCCACCATTACGGCATGGACTGGAGGAGCATTCGTTTATATCTGAGTTTTTGAAAAGAAAATGTCAACCACACATTTTAAGAAAGCCTGTCCTTTGTTTGAAAAGAAAATCAGTTGTGAACTGACTGCTTCTTGCATCATAACACAAACCCATTACACAAGCTAACAGTTGGGTATTGACTGATTATTTTTCATAACACCTGACAACAGTTGGGCATTGGCTGGGCAAAATGTCACTATGCAACACCACAGCTGCGTATAGACTGATGATTATGTCATAAAATAAGACCCCAGTTGTGTATGTTTAATTTCTAAAGTAATCATTTAAATAAACAGTTATATATTGGCTGATTATAGAGTTATAACACTAGACCAGAGATTTGTATTGACTGATTTCGTGTCATTACTATGGACCACAGTAAGGTTTGAACTACTTATAGTGTTATGACGGAAGACCTTGTGTATTGACTGATTATAATGCCATTACACAAGACCACAGTTGTGTATTGACAATTTCTAACGACATCACATAAATATATCATTAAATAAACAGTTGTGTATTGACAGATTAAAGAGTTATAACACAACACCAAAAATTGGTATTCACTGATTCTTGGTCATTTCAATGGACAAACTATTGGTATTGACTAATTCAGGTGTCATTACACTAGACAAGAGATTGGTATTTGGCTGATTCTGGGGTCATTACACTAGACAAGAGATTGGTATTTGGCTGATTCTGGGGTCATTACACTAGACAAGAGATTGGTATTTGGCTGATTCTGGGGTCATTACACAAGACAAGAGATTGGTATTTGGCTGATTCTGGGGGCATTACACAAGATCAGAGATTTGTATCTGGCTGATTCTGGGGACATTACACAAGACCAGATAATGGTATTTGGCTGATTCTGGGGTCATTACACAAGACCAGAGATTTGTATTTGGCTGATTCTGGGGACATAACACACGAACAGAGATTGGTATTTGACTGATTCTGGGGTCATTACATAAGATCAGAGATTGGTATTTGGCTGATTCTGGGGGCATTACACAAGATCAGAGATTGGTATTTGACTGATTCTGGGGTCTTTACAAAAGATCAAGGATTGGTATTTGACGGATTATGGGGGCATTACACAAGATCAGAGATTGGTATTTGACTGATTCTGGGGTCATTACACAAGATCAGAGATTGGTATATGGCTGATTCTGGGGTCATTACACAAGACCAGAGATTGGTATTTGGCTGATTCTGAGGTCATAACACAATATCAGAGATTTGTATTTGGCTAATTCTGGGGTCATTACACAAGATCAGAGATTGGTATTTGGCTGATTCTGGGGCCATAACACAAGATCAGAGATTGGTATTTGGCTGATTCTGGGGGCATTAAACAAGACCAGAGATTGGTATTTGGCTGATTCCGAGGTCATTACACAATATAAGAGATTTGTATTTGGCTGATTCTGGGGCCATTACACAATACTAGAGATTGGTATTTGGCTGATATTGTGTTTATTACACAAGACAAGAGATTGGGATTTGGCTGATCCTGGGGTCATTATAATAGATCAGAGATTGGTATTTGGCTGATTCTGGGGTCATTACACAAGATCAGAGATTTGTATTTGGCTGATTCTGGGGTCATTACACAAGACAAGAGATTGGTATTTGGCTGATTCTGGGGCCATTACACAATATCAGAGATTTGTATTTGGCTGATTCTGGGGCCATTACACAATATCAGAGATTGGTATTTGGCTTATTCTGGGGCCATTACGCAATATAAGAGATTGGTATTTGACTGATTCTGGGGCCATTACACAGTATCTCAGAGATTTGTATTTGGCTAATTCTGGGGCCATTACACAATATCAGAGATTGGTATTTGGCTGATTCTGGGGCATTACACAATATCAGAGATTTGTATTTGGCTGATTCTGGGGTTATTACACAAGACAAGAGATTGGTATTTGGCTGATTCTGGGGCCATAACACGATATCAGAGATTGGTATTTGGCTTATTCTGGGGCCATTACACAGTATCAGAGATTTGTATTTGGCTGATTCTGGGGCCATTACACAATATCAGAGATTGGTATTTGGCTAATTCTGGGGCTATAACACAAGACAAGAGATTGGTATTTGGCTGATTCTAGGGCCATTACACAATATCAGAGAATTGTATTTGGCTGATTCTGGGGTCATTACACAATATCAGAGATTGGTATTTGACTGATTCTGGGGCCATTACACAATATCAGAGATTTGTATTCGACTGATTCTGGGGCCATTACAAAATATCAGAGATTAGTATATGGCTGATTCTAGGGCCATTACACAATATCAGAGACTTGTATTTGGCTAATTCTGGGGCCATTTCACAATATCAGAGATTGGTATTTGGCTGATTCTGGGGCCATTACACAATATCAGAGATTGGTATTTGGCTAATTCTGGGGCTATAACACAAGACAAGAGATTGGTATTTGGCTGATTCTAGGGCCATTACACAATATCAGAGAATTGTATTTGGCTGATTCTGGGGTCATTACACAATATCAGAGATTGGTATTTGACTGATTCTGGGGCCATTACACAATATCAGAGATTTGTATTCGACTGATTCTGGGGCCATTACAAAATATCAGAGATTAGTATATGGCTGATTATAGGGCCATTACACAATATCAGAGACTTGTATTTGGCTAATTCTGGGGCCATTTCACAATATCAGAGATTGGTATTTGGCTGATTCTGGGGCCATTACACAATATCAGAGATTGGTATTTGACTGATTCTGGGGCCATTACACAATATCAGAGATCTGTATTCGACTGATTCTGGGGCCATTACACAATATCAGAGATTGGTATATGGCTGATTCTAGGGCCATTACACAATATCAGAGACTTGTATTTGGCTGATTCTGGGGCCATTACACAATATCAGAGATTGGTATATGGCTGATTCTGGGACCATTACACAATATCAGAGAATTGTATTTGGCTAATTCTAGGGTCATTACACAATATCAGATATTGGTATATGGCTGATTCTAGGGCCATTACACAATATCAGAGATTGGTATATGGCTGACTCTGGGGCCATTACACAATATCAGAGATTGGTATTTGGCTAATTTTGGGGACATTACACAATATCAGAGATTGGTTTTTGACTGATTCTAGGTTCATTACACAAGACCAGTGATTGGTATTTTGCAGATTCTGGGGACATAACACAAGACCAGAGATTTGTATTTGGCTGATTCTAGGTTCATTACACAAGATCAGAGATTGGTATTTGGCTGATTCTGGGGGCATTACACAAGATCAGAGATTGGTATTTGACTGATTCTAGGTTCATTACACAAGACCAGAGATTGGTATTTGGCTGATTCTGGGGTCATAACAGAAGACCAGAGATTGGTATTTGGCTGATTCTGGGGTCATTACACAAGATCGGAGAATGGTATTTGGCTGATTCTGGGGCCATTGCACAAGATCAGATATTTGTATTTCGCTGATTCTGGGGTCATTACACAAGATAAGAGATTGGTATTTGGCTGATACTGGGGTCATTACACAAGATCAGAGATTGGTATTTGGCTGATTCTTTGGTCATTACAATAGAATAAAGATTGGTATTTAGCTGATTCTGGGGCCATTGCACAAGACCAGATATTTGTATTTCGCTGATTCTGGGGCCATTACACGATATCAGAGATTGGTATTTGACTGATTCTTGGGCCATTACACAATATCAGAGACTTGTATTTGGCTGATTCTGGGGCCATTACACAATATCAGAGATTTGTATTTGGCTGATTCTGAGGACATTACACAATATCAGAGATTGGTATTTGGCTGATTCTTGGGTCATTACACAAGACCAGAAATTGGTATTTGGCTGATTCTGGGGGTATTACACAAAATCAGAGATTGGTATTTGGCTGATTCTGGGGGCATAACACGAGATCAGAGATTGGAATTTGGCTGATTCTGGGGTCATTACACAAGACCAGAGATTGATATTTGGCTGATTCTGGGGGCATAACCCAAGATCAGAGATTGGTATTTGGCTAATTCTGGAGTCATTACACAAGCTCAGAGATTGGTATTTGGCAGATTCTTAGGGCATTCTACAAGATCACGGTATTTGGCTGATCCTGTGGTCATAACACAAAATAAAAGATTGGTATTTGGCTGATTATGGGGTCAAACACATGATCAGGGATTGGTATTTGACTGATTCTGGTGGCATTACACAAGAACAGAGATGGGTATTTGGCTGATTCTTGGGGCATTACACAAGAACAGAGATTGGTATTTGGCTGATTCTAAGTTCATTACACAAGACCAGAGATTGGTATTTGACTGATTCTAGGTTCATTACACAAGATCAGAAGATCAGAGATTGGTATTTGGCTGATTCTGGGGGCATTACACAAGATCAGAGATTGGTATTTGGCTGATTCTGGTGCCAATACACAAGACCAGAGATTGGTATTTGTAATTCTGGGGCCATTACACAAGATCAGAGATGGGTATTTGATTGATTCTGTGTTAATTACACAAGATCAGAGATCGGTATTTGACTGATTCTTGGGCCATTACACAAGATCAAAGATTGGTATTTGGCTGATTCTGGGGTAATTATACAAGACCAGAGATTGGTATTTGGCTGATTCTTGGGTTATTACACAAGACAAGAAATTGGTATGTGGCTGATTCTGGGGTCATTACACAAGATCAGAGATTGGTATTTGGCTGATCCTGGGGTCATGACACAAGATCAGAGATGGGAATTTGGCTGATTCTGGGGTCATTACACAAGATCTGAGATTGGTATTTGGCTGATTCTATAGTAATTACACAAGATCAGAGATTGGTATTTGGCTGATTCTGGTGGCATTACACAAGATCAGAGTTTAGTATTTGGCTGATTCTTTGGCTGATTCTGGGGGCATTACACCAGACCATGGTTGGGTATTGACTAGTAGGCTAGTTTGTTTTTCCATATTATTTCATTTATATTATGTAGTTGATTCATCTTTTAAACAAACTCTATCAGATGCCTCTTAGTATAATTTTTATCAAAGTTTAAACACTTTTTTATTGTCGATAAATATGTTACATACTTATCTGGCAATTTGTTCCGCTGAAGCCGGGCAAGCAGATGCAGTCATAAAGTCCCTCGCCGACGATACACTCTCCCCCATTCAGGCATGGATTCGAAAGACATTCGTTCATTACTTAAAGTAAGAAAGGAGGGTGTGATCTGATTTAATCACTTTGAAAACAGCACTGTGTTAGTTAACATTTGCTTACAAACGCAAACTTGCGCGATTTGGTTCCCCACTAGCAGTTTATGCACTACGATATAATCGGGATTAATAACCAAAAATTTAATAAAATGATAGGGACCATGCTTTAATTTATCGCAGCACAGTAGTGAATAATGAATTACTTAAGAACAATGAATACCAGTTACAGGAACAAGGCAAAACAAGAATACAATGCCAGCTAAGTAATGCTATTAGCAACAAATGATAATTTTAAATCTACAAATAACTTTGATATACATAGTTCACAGTTTTGCCCAGTCAGATCTATTGGACAAATGCACATGTAGCTTCCAGGTGTATTTTGACATGTCCCGGCATGGTGGCACGGTAATAAAAGACACTCGTCGATATCTGAGAAAAGAGATAAGTTATTCAAGTAAAAAAATATTGACTGTGCTAAACATGGTATGCATTATTGGCTTGGTATAATAATACATACCTTTGACGTATACATATCATCTAAATAAAATAAGGGAACTAGTATAAAGTCATAGAAATGTCAGGCGAGGAAGAAATTGATTTGATATGAACAATAGTAACGATTTACAAGATAAATCTTACTATTGACAAAACCAAGAAGACTGTTTATGTATATTTACATATGTTATATACATACATATATACTTTGAAAAATACAAATAATGTTATCATTATCAATGCCTCAAAGACTATATTTATATTCAGATGTCAACGGGTCTATCATTGATTTCTGATATCAACTAAATCAGCTAAATAAGATTCATATTGGTATCATAAGTCAAATATCCCAAGGCAAAATAAAAGTTTCTTCATATCTTTCCATCAGCATTGTATTTTTGAGCAAATTCCGAATTTTAAAATTAACGGAATTGTGCTTGCTTTAGGTTATGCAAATCATTTCAAAAAGTGTTCATGTATTATAAAGTTCATTAAAACCGCTTGCAAATAGTCCTAGCCACCGACAATGATCGTGATTAACTCAAGCAGAATTTCTTAATATATACAATTCTTGTCAACGAGTACAGCAAAGAATTTACCAGTTTGACATCTTTCTCCGGTATAACCAGGAAGACAGACACACCGAAAGCTGTTTACGCCATCCTCGCACGTGCCCCCGTTCTGACAAATAATTCCAATACACTCGTCAATGTCTGCAGCAGAAGAAATAATAAGAAGTTAGAAAGATTGTAAAACATTACTTTTACGATTACAACCAAACATCATTTGATTGTCATGCTAACTTGTGATAACGACATAACTGTTTGAACGGATAAACTAAGCCAAGAAAACATTTCTTTCCGCTTAAAGACCTACAATTCCATAAAAAAAGTAATATTAAATGAACTCTAACAAATCATTCAGATGGTCGAAAAGTCATGCTTATTTTGCTTTGCGACTCAAGATTTATTTTTGTGCAACCATGCACTGGGTTAGGTTGAACAAAAATCTACAGTCGCCTGATTGACTAGTCATTGGCTTTCCAGATATCTGATTCGATCGTTATTTTAATGTCTAATTGTGTGGTAAATTTTAAGCGAGAAATTTTGTTCTCGTTTTAATGTAACCGGCCCGTGGTCTAAAATGAATCTATCGAAGTTTAAGGTAACTTCTACCTTGGCAATGATACCACATTATCATAAGTTTGACTTACTTTCTTCTCAATTTGTGCCAGTGAAGCCCGCTCGACATATGCACGTGTAGCGGTTGATTTCATCTACACACGTTCCACCGTTAAAGCATGGCATTGGCAGACACTCGTTGATATCTTTAAAACATTTCAATATGGTCATGTATTAGGATGGATTGATTTAAATGCAGTTACCTTTTATTAACTCTAGATAAAGAAAGGTTAAGAAATTGATACCTTAAAGACGACTTGTTCACAGATTTATGTTGGAAATTTCACGTTTTCAAATTGTTGAGTTCTTTAACTCAGATCTAGGAAAAAATACCAAACAGCAACTAACAAATTTCTATTTTAACTGTTTTTTGTTGTATATCCAAACCTATAGCCACCAAACTTCCAATAAGGTTATTAACGTTTTTTAGCATATACATTTTCGTTCATATTTTTAGAAAAAAGCTAACAAAAGAGCTCTTGTCTAAATCTTTAATTTGTGCTAATCGTGATATGCATTTTGTTATTATTATAACAAAATTATCTTTAGCGTAATAGCTGATTGACAAATAGGCTTTGTTTAGTGTATTTGCAAAACGTACCAGCAACAGAACAATCAATACATTTATTTGGTCATTGCGCCATACCTAGTATATTACACCTCCAACATGAAAGACGCAAAGACATTGGTCGAGGACAGATAACCCAATATATATTCATATTGGATCATAAATCAATTATATAGAAATGGCGTCTTTTCCCAATTAATAAATGAAACATTTCCCAGGTGGTGTTTGCGTCTTGATCAATGCTAATATGTTGTCGACGCAGGAAACCATATTCGGCTTCAAGCTTCGGGTTCCTCTACTCCGTACATTCCATATCGGGTAAGCTACTAGCCCCGTAACTTATAACTCTGAGTATCTCTAGAACTGTGTTCATGCGGTCATTGCGCCATATAGCAGTACATCTCAATGCGTTCATGTGGTCATGGCACTATATTATTGTATAGCTCAATGCGTTCATATATTATTTCGCCGTACAACAATGCGTTCATATGATAATGGCACCATGCCAAAGTATCTCATAGTGCGTTCATGTTGCAGTATATCTTTATGCTGTTATGTGGTTATGGCTCCATCTATTATATGTGTTTTCAATTTGTTTTTCTTAAGAATTATATTGATTTAATTTAGATTACACTATATAGAGATTAAAATTCAAACCGTGTTCACAGTTGGTTCCAGTATAACCGGGAATACAACTGCAGGTGAAGTATCTGATGTGTTCTGAACATGTTCCTCCATTAAGGCACGGAGAAGACGAGCACTCCTGAATATCTGAAAATGACAAAAATGAATAGGCAATTCTAACTATAGAGAAAGGCAGACATTTCCTGGAGGAATTATGTGTATCAAACGTTTTGTTATAAATGTGAGCACCGTGTTAATAACAAGTCTTAGTAATAAACTATTAGGTCTTTTACGCGATAACGGGCCAAATGCAATACTAACTCCCGACGAAAATACATGCAAAATCTCGACCAAAGGCGGCCAATAAGAGATTCCGCCATTCTAATTGGCTACTAAACTCGTAAAATACGGGATTCGAGAAACAAACCATTACCACTGGCTGTCGAAACTCGCTGTAATATGAGAATGCTGTAAATTATTTAATAAGGTAGCCATTTTGTTTTCCACGTTACCGGCTGTTTTTAAAATTGTGCGCCTTGTTTGAAACATATTTGTAATTACTAGCCTATAAAGTTTTACTCCACTCTGTACGGTGTTATATTACAGTTGTTAAACTATTAACGAAATTATCACGAACAGACATGCTTCTTCACCATGCAATCGGCTTTATTCATTAGTCTGTGCAATGTCACTTTAAAGGATGCATGTCAAAATCATCAATGCCCAGTTTAGAAAAGCAGAATCCATGATAATCTTCAATAATAACTTGAGATAAGAAATAAGAATGTTTTAAACAAAATGTTGTAGCATATGTCATGTTTAATTATAAAATACTTATTAAATAGATGATTTCATACAGATTTCTTGGACAAATAACTAGGCCAATATAAAATAACAAAATTAACATTTTATTAGTGTATACAAAGTATTTATATATTCAAATTGGTCATATTGTTATAAAAAGTAAAACGAACTTTAAAAATATTCCAATTTATTTAAAGATTTATACTTAGTAGGAAATTATGAAGTTCACTTCACCATTTTAACTAATAGCACAGTATAACTTCGATAACTTCGTTGTTTAGTTTCGTAGTTTAAAGTACATATATATATATATATATATATATATATATATATATATATATATATATATATATATATATATATATATATATAATGTAAATTATGTATAATGGGCCAGTGACCGGGAAGTACTGAAATGTAAAGTTATGTATAATGGGCCAGTGACCGGGATGTACTGAAATGTATATTTATGTATATTTGGTCGGTAACCGTGAAATACTGAAAGGTAAAAATATGTATAATGCACCAGTGTTCGTGAAGTACTTAAATGCATAGATAAGTTTTGTAATGTATAGTTATGTATTAAGGATTCACCGGGAAGTACTGAAATGTACAGATATGTATAATGGGCCAGTGATCTTGGAGTACTTTAATATATAGTTATGCAAAGTAGGCCTGTGACCATGAAGTATTGAAATGTATAGTAATGTATAGCGGGCCAGTGACCGTGAAATACTGTTATGTTTACTTATTATACCACATGGAAATCTCACCAAATTCGCAGTTAGTTCCTTGGTACCCTTGAGGACACGTGCAGTTATACCGATTGATTCCGTCCATGCATGCTCCACCGTTTAAACAAGGATGTGAGGAGCACTCGTTCACATCTAGATAATTATTTAGACATTTAATTAGAAATATACAAACTTGCAAAGTAAATAATGACCGCCAGGTGGGTAAGAAACCTTGTATCAGAAACAGCCGGCTATATGGTCAGGTTGAAATCCTGTAAGCACGCGATATAAACATGTATCATGCACATTTGATAAATTAAAACGTACTCCAATGGACAAACAGCTTCATAATAACTAAATGAGAATTTAACCTCTGACTTGCTGGAAAATTGTCCGTTAAGCAAACGAAATCACCAAATGAATTAGATTTTTACAAACATGCAAAGTGATTTATTTTCTAACCAATAAAAACAAAACAAAGTTATATAACACTTCTGTAATATAAAAGAAAAAACAAACAAATATGTGATAGTCAAATAAACCGAGATAAAAGTATTGTAAGTGATAAACGTATGTATTAACTTAAGTGTGATGCTTATGTGAGACAAAAGGCAATACGCTCTTAAACCGATAGTGCAACTAACGCAACCAATCTTCTACCTTTCTGACACAATGTGCCGGTGTATCCTGGAGCACAGTTGCATTGAAACGAGCCAACCAGATTCACACATGTCCCGTTATGTTGGCATGGGCCTGATTCACACTCATTGATGTCTGAAACAGGATTAATAAAAAAGGTTCACTTAGTGTCTTCCTTACAAAAGATCAATGCAATTTTAGCACTCTTCCCAGGTTATCCAGGTTGCGAAAACATTAAACAGGAAGGCATCACTGTCAATGCCCAATAGCAAGGTAAAATGGATAAGAGGGCTTTAATGTCCGTGTAGTTATCAAGGTTTACATAACGCATGATTATAACGTCATATGTAAGAATACGTGGTAAGTATTATATATTTTTTACAACCGATTGTGGTCGATCTGCACCAATGTCTTTTTCCCAAAGCTGTTTTTACACTTTAATTTTTCAACTTTACCAATGTTAAAACTAATCAAAACGTAAGGTACCTGTTCCACAGTGGGCGTCCTGATAACCAGAAGGACATGTACAGTTATAAACGTCTATACCTTCCAAACACAGACCACCGTTTAGGCAAGGATTCGATTCACATTCGTTTATATCTAAAATAAGTTACTATTTGGGTCAGATAAAAAGCTTTGTTTAAATCAAACTATTGAAACTTATGTCATCCATCAATAAAACAAAAACTGCTGATGGTAAATTTTCATTTTAAAGTTATAGACTTTAAGCTCAAATTAATAAGTTAAAGTGTTCAGGGGGAGCTTTTTTATATAGGTATTATGTTATTTGCGAAACAAAATCATTAAAATGTAATTCATGCAGAATAAAATAATGGTCAATCAATATAAATAAACATAGAACTTAATATCTAAAACCCAGTAACTAATATCTGCATGTCTCTCTGTTAATATGATGATTGGAATAAAATTGGTATCTACATTAAAAAAAATGTCATTAAAACACTTCTACTATGCCTGTAAATTAGCATTCAAAACATTTGTGATAATGTTCCAAAATGTAAATCGTTAAAAGATATATATACCAATTTCGCAGCAACTCCCAGTGTAACCTGCCTGGCAGATACACGTGTAACTGTTAATCCCATCCAAACACGTGCTCTCGGCACCACAGGGCGAGGATGCACATTCGTCGATACCTATATGGTTGTTTTAAGTTTGCACACTATTAATTATACGAAAAAGGACAATGCTAATGTTTAAAAAACAACTGGCCCGAATTGAGCGTAATAAAAAGGATGTAGAAATAGCTAAATGTGAGAAATTCAGATTTTAAAGAATACAAAAAGGTAGTCAGTTAAGCTGTTATATGAAAATATGTTTACGAAAACAACTCGCATATTTAATTCAAACATTAAAGCACGATAAAAGTTTTATTCTCGAAACATTAACATTAAATTATGGGCAGCTATATTTATAAAATTTGTTGGTAGGGTTTTGTAATAACAATCGATTCAGACTTTCTATTTAAAAAGTAACACTGCTCCGGGTTCACTGCAAATCACCTGTCTGACATATTCCTCCGGTAAATCCAGCTCGACATATGCATGTAAAACTGTTGACTGAGTCCAAACACAGTCCACCATTTCGGCAGGGATTTGACCGACATTCATCAACGTCTACAACCAATGATAAATCATCAAGAGGTATAAATCATCAAGAGGTATTCATTTGGCTAGTTTGCGAATACAAAGAACTGGATAGGCCAACAGTTACTTTTGGATACAGATTTAACAAATGTTAGTCGATTCAGTCAAATAAAAACACATAGATTATTTTTCTTAAAATTAGGTATTAGAATTTCCACATTCAAAACGATGACAGAAATCAGAATACTTAAGCAAGCATAATATCTAATATGTAGTCAGGTAAAGTCAAGTCAATACTTTTATTCTCTCAAATGCATGTACAACATTGAGGTGCATAATTATTACAGTCAATGAAATATAGTGGCTCAAATCAGATTTAACATTCTTAATCTTTAACGTAACTATTTAGATTTGATACTTATAAGAAGTTAAAAAGCATATTGTAACGTTACATTATTGCCATAATACTATTTTAAAACAATGGAAGTGTCACATTTTTAGTAAGGAACCAAAAAAAAAAAAAAAAAAGAAACAAGAAGAATACAACAATATTGAAGTATATGTGTTAGAGAAAATAAATGCACTTACTTACATATATATAAGTACTAGATATAACTAGGAATGTTAACATTCAGTGATAACATATATTCAAACATACCGCGCTTACCTATTTTGTCTGATAATAACATTTGCTATTTTGCAGAGATTAAAGAAATCTTTTTTACTAGCATTATTAAACAATTGTTCGAGTTTATAAATGCTTGGATTTTCTGTAAAAATATGGTTTAATAAATTGTTTACGTTCATTATCAAAATTAAGGCATTCAAATAAGAAATGAAATTCGTCATCAAGTTTGACAAAGTCTTTCGTTGACTAGTTTCCTATTCCAATTACCTGTTTCTATTGGTAGCCTATGGTTTCTTCTTCTATTTTTTAGGTAATAAGACAACATTTAACAACACGACAGTAATATGACCGCTTGGCCTTAAAATACACCAAATTAGTGTGACTGACCTGTATCGCACGTTTCGCCTGTATATCCAAGCACGCACCTACACGTGAACATTCCAACTCCGTCCAGGCATGTACCCCCGTGCAAACAAGGATTTGGCAGGCAGTCATTAACGTCTTAACGTTCAAAAGAAAGATTGTTTTTACAGAGCCAGATCACAATAAATTTCACTGAGTGAGCTCTATAAAATATATTTCACAGTAACAGTGTTTATGATTAAACTCAGCGGGAAAAAAAATCATTAGATCAGAAATCAAATTAAAAAAAAAATAATAATGGTGTGTTAATACAGCACCATAAATATTTTTTTTTATATATTTATATGTTTTAAAAAACATTATTTTTTCATCTGAATACAGAATATCGGTAGAGAATCTCACGTCTAGACAAATAATTATAAATGTTTATAGTAAACTATACATGGTACCAAGCCCTCACTTATCTCGCAGTTCGTCCCCGTGTACCCGGAGTGGCACACGCATGTATGGCCGTTAACCATATCCACACATACACCTCCATTTTGGCAGGGATTCGGAACACAATCATTTACATCTGCGAATACAGATACAATATTACAATGGAAATCACAGGAACCAGCCCAGTAGCCAGTACTATATTAATGACCTAATTTAAAAGCACCAAGATGTTAAAGAGTCTTAACTTACCCAATTCGACAAAAACACCCAGTAATATTACTCAAGCAAAATGTCATTAATCCTGTGTGAAAAATAAACTATTTTAATATTGCAGACAGTACATCTAGGTAATGACCTCATCTCTAAAACTGGGGAATTTAAATATGTCTGATGTTATTATATGCTTTATGATAACATGTCTTCTATTAAACTTTTCACTAAAGGATTTGATTATTTTCTTAAGTGAAACATTTGATTAAAATAATCAAAATTGGTGTTAGAATGAACATGAACTATTGACAAGTACATGTATAAACTATTCAACCGAACTATGCAGTGTTATGAGAATCAAATTGTTCGACCGGACAATATAATAAGGACGTCATTGGAACTACGGATAAAAGTCACGTGAAATCGTTTTAAGGTATCCGAGGAATAAATTATTCAAATTTCCCATCGGAACGGATTTGTAGATGATGAATAAGTAAAGAGTTTAGCTATTTAATTTTACAAACAAGTTTTTGTCTCTTTACAGAGAGCAAAATCGGTAATTCCACGTCGAAATTAAAATACACACTGCGTACTTCATCTAAATTATATTATTAGTAAACACAAAGTATACCCTTCTAAATTATACAACACTTAATATACGTTCGCCAGTCATCAAAACTGAACATGATTGGCGTTTTCACGATAATAGTACAAGCTATTTTGTACATCAGATACTATAAATGGCAAAAACATTACAATAAGAACACTTACAAATAAACAACAAAAAACCATGACAACACAGATGACGAACTCAAAACAACAATACAGTGGTCACCACCGTGGAAACCCCTACCATGTACACAGGTTTTAAAAGTAATACGAAACTTATGTCCGTAACCAACGGAAAAAAATAGTCAAAAATAATTGAATATATCAAACTTTACAGCAATATTCTTACTGTGTTCACAAAGAGTGCCGGTGAATCCTTCAGGACAGACACAGGCAAAATTGGCAACCTGGTCCAAACATGCAGCGTTGTTCAGACAAGGATTAGACTCACACTCATTAATATCTGTAACCAAACGAGAAAATAGTAAATATTTTCATTGAAGCAAACTGCTCTGCTTAATCAGAATTATTTGTTCATGAAAGCAAAGACACTGTCACCGTTAAAATATGTAAATACGCATAAACTACTAACATAACATAAAATATACCAGCAGACACTGCTGTTCTGATTAATTTTAAGTCAGCTTGGAATTACTAAATGTGTTGAAACAATCACCGATATTTCTCTATCATCTGGATAGAAACACATGTCATGTATAAATTAAGACAATAGAAAATGAATAACACCTTAAACGTAATGCAATTATTATCATGTTTAAGGCACAGTAATTACGATCAAACATACACCCTATTTGACGCATGCAATGCCAAGTGTTAGACAACAAACACAGATAGTATGAATATTATACTATTGTTATCGATAAATGATTGCTCGGCTAGTGCAAACTTAGTAATAAATCATTTCGGATAAAGTCCTTTTCCGTTTATTTAACATGACATGAATGGAAGCCTAGCTCCGCCCTCACTTGTTGGAGGTTGTTTGAGGTGCTCAAAGATATCCATTGCAGTATAAATACATCTGCTACTACTCATAGGTGCAATACAATCTCTTCATTGGTCAATTTATTGATTGAAGGACACGCAGGATCTTACCCGTCTGACAAATGGAACCGGCGTAACCAAGTTGACAGTTGCAGTTAAATCCATTGACCTGGTTCATACAACGTCCTCCATTCAAACAAGGCAGGCTGGCACACTCGTCTATATCTGAAGTTAATCAAGTGTTAACTGATGGAAGTATTAAAAAGGGAAGTATTTTATATTCATTATTTCATAATTCATTTTGATTAAAATACTTCATCGTCCAGTGTGGTAATAACTTATCTGTAACATAGCTTGAACGTACCGCTTTAGACGGAACAAAGAAAGGAATGTAGAATTGCGCATATTATTAAAACTGTACTTTAATTGAACACAGATTGATACAATCAAACATGTACATGTACTTATTGATGTAGCTAGTCTGTTATACTTCAATTTTACAAGAGCTGTCACAGTCACATATCAAACGCCCCCAATTGCGCCTTGTCGGGTAGATAGCCACAATAAGAGCACCAGAGATGTTTTAAAGCATGAATGCCTCTGCCCTCTCCCCATCTGCATTTAATATGTTTGTTGTAATTCAGATTATGAGCAACATCCTTAAAAGTTTTGGGATAGTTATTGACCAGTTGTAAATATGTTTAGTGGAAGTGATGAGTTATAGCTTTTGTGTGTTCCCTTACAGCAGTGTATTAGTAAAATGGATAATATAAAGTTAAGCATATGGGCAACTCAATTTTACTGATATACATACAGCTTCTTTGGTCAAGGTCAATTTAAGTGGTAGCCAATATATTTATAAATAGTTTGAGAACGTAGGTCCAATCGTTTCTTTTTACAATTCGGACATTCTTTTTAAGATCAAGATCACATCCGTGATGTTTTAACCTCACATCAAAAATTAATATGGGTCATCTGCTGGTCATGACCAATATCAGTATTCTTGAACCAAGCAAACTATAGTAATTAATTTGCAAATTATTTTATGTGCAACAGGGCGTCCAACGTGTTTTGTGTTTTCCGAATTTTAAGTGTGGGAAAAGTGTTAAGCGGAATAAAATGGCGGTGTTCGAAGAGATTTTGGTGTGTTTTTTGAAGGGGGGGGGGTATTTTCACGTGGTAAGAAAGTCTAATCACTTTTCTCGCAATATAAAAACGCTTTCACGGAGGCCACACGTGTAAGCTTCTCTTGTTTTTAACCTATGTTTCTAGAGGTATTAACAAAAAGGTTATTGAATGTATAAGCTGAACGATTGCTGGTTTACAAAGCAAAAATAGAAAATTCCGTGACTTGAAACTGTGTTTTTTCTAAGTGCACCTTTATTGTTCCTATTTTAGGATTTTATTTCATCTATAATACGAGTTTCTGCCCTTTTTATTGGCTACTTAACCCATATACGGGGTAAGAGGAATGGATCATTAAATTTTGTTTGGGGGGGACGAAAGAAATGGATGATGAAGGTGAAATCAATTTTGAACGTTTGGCAAACGACTTACGAAATATTTACGTAAAGATATGCTTTCTTAAAATATACAGTACATTCGGCTTTCATGCCCTTACGACGCCATTCTCAGTAACAAAATAATAACGAGTGAAAGATTCAAATAACGCACATTTCGTGCAAATCACAGTTTTAGAAAACGTTATGGATTTAAAATCTATTTGGTTTAAAATGCGTTTGTTGTTTACTCGCACTTGCTTCCTTAAATGCGTGAATATTACCGCTTGATTTTCATGTGATAGAATTAATAAGGATCACACTGGTGGTAGACAATGTATCCTCGATTTATATTACTGACAAGCATAACAATAACATTAACTCCCATATTTTTGTCTGAAAATCGATGTTACATACTAATTAAATTGGTGTACGTATTATCATATTTATTTTCTTTCGCTTTTCATTATAATATACATAAGGTCAAATCAGTAAGGAATGAAAGCTCTTCAAACTAAACCAGGTATGTTGTGTATCCGTATGTTCGGATTTAACAAATATATGCATCTGATGTGTAGAGCTAATGATAATAATAATGAAATGTATCTGAAAATAGCTACGCACTTGTTATCCAAGAGATACAAAACATCGTCAATTAAGAACACAAGTGTCCCTTTAATGCCCACATCACAAATAATAAATTGGCACAACACAATTAGTCTCACTTTGGGTGTCCGTACGTAGCATACCTGCAAGCACGCATACCTGTTTCACAATATACGCCAGTCCAACCAGGAGTACAGAAACATCCATCCGCGATGCATGTGGCGCCATTTAAGCAGGGGTCAATGCCACATTTCAAATACTCTAAATATTAATGGTATACATTAGCGTAAACACATGTATCTATAACTTTCATTTTTCTACACATGAAACTACATGTTCCAAGTCTAAAGTTAAATGTACATAGTCTCTGGCACAAACAGATACATAGCAAAATTATGCATTATCAAATAAATTATACTAGTCATTAAAGAATAAAAAATATCGGAACTTCTCTATGCTATCTGGAAATACAGACACTCATTTTATGAATATACAGAGGACACATTCGTTACTATTAAATGAACCATGATTTCCGTGGATTAAAATCTTTAATCAAACGTCATAAGGTTCAATACCACATTCAAATATCGCTATATAAAGCAGTAAAAATGTATGCAAATCTTAATGCATCGTGATTACCATTGCATACCATCTGTAGAAACGAAACTGACTAAATAGATTGTTTGCATATATAGATCAGAGTTATGTGCTTTGCCTCACATTAGCTTATAATCGCTGACTACATATGTTACATATCAATATTTTAAACGGTTAATGAGTTGGCACCAAAGATAAGGCTTTTGCTCGCAAACGCCAAAACAAGGCCAAACATTTTATTGATTGGTTCTTTTTTATACTACATATTTCAACATGGCTTCTATTTCGCTTGTGTAGTTACACCCCAAATATTGATGCTGGAATTCATGTTTAAGAATGTCTTTTTTTAGTAAAAAACTGTCCATGAATACTACTACTAATAAAACAATGCGTGCCTGTTTCACAAAATGTTCCGGTATATCCTGATGCACACCGACACTGAAACTCCGCCTCCAAATTCTCACAAGTACCTCCATTTTGACATGTATCTGGCGAACATTCGGTCGTTTCTAAAATAATTCACGTCCGTTACTTAAAGATAAACCATTTCCCTTCTCATTCCATTACATTCTAAAACAATCAAACTTTCATCGAACAGTTTCAATTATGCCGGGTTTACTTTGTGAAATAAATAAAGTGGACACAATCGGAATATGAGCAATGGTTTTAAATGAAATAATTGGATAATTGAAAATGCCTCTTTCGATTAGCAATACAAAATAAGCAGATTTTTTATGCATACACAGATATATGGCATATTACTTTAATACTAATCAAGTTAACATGATCAATGTTATTTATATACAGCGAACTTTGGTTTGGGATGACAACTAGTCTCTCGTTATTTTCTTATAACACTTTACGACACGCTAAATGTGTCTGATATTGGTATTATAAGATAAACATCTGAAAAAACCAAAAACGTTTCTTGATATCTAACCATCAACATTTTAATATTCAAATATAATATGCAATAGAAAAATGCGTTAATCAAATTGTACTTATTTTGGACTTTGCGAATAATTTCCCGAGTGTATGAACTATAAAAATTCATAACACCCACTGGCAAATAGTCCTACTTTTCGACTATGATGGTGATTAAATAACCAAGTACCGCTAGAAATATATATTCAAATCGTCTCAATGATCAATTCAGAATTTACCGGTTCGGCATCTTTCCCCGGTAAAACCAGCAGGACAGAAACACCGGAAGTTGTTAACACCGTCTTCGCACGTGCCGCCGTTCTGACAGTCGATTCCTAAACAATCGTCAATATCTGTGGCAGAAGAAATAACAAGAAACGAGAAAGGTTAGGATACACATTACAGGGCACATGTTTGTTTATTTCCTTGTTGCTAATTCTAAAATCCTATAATCCAAAAAGACAGTTTTATTAAAATATAAATTTCTAATCAGAAGGTCGAAAAGTCGTTGCTAAGTCTGCTATGAGATCAAACATTGTTTTTATGAAAACATGCACCGTACGCAATACAACAATATATCCAATGCATTCGTGTGGTCTTGGCGCAATAAACAGTTTAACACAGTCCGTTTTTTTGTTAATGGTGCCAAATAACATTATTTTGCCATACATTCATGGGATCACTCCATATTACAGAAAAGCTCTATGTGTTCATGTGCTCATGGCGCCAAAATTTTTATGCGGTTTAAGCTGTTGTTTGTTGCATTCATAATATATTTATTTAACTTAAATTAAAAATATTTGGTAATAATTAACATCCATACCGTGTTCACAGTTGGTTCCAGTAAAGCCGGGAATACAAGTGCACGTGTAGTATCCGATATGTTCTTCACATGTCCCTCCGTTAAGGCACGGGGAAGACGAGCACTCCTGAATATCTTTAAAATGGTAGACATTAAGGGTTTTACTTAAATTAGGATTTTGTTAACAACTTTGATATGAACATAATTTGATTGAAAATGAGTAAAATGAATACTTCTTATAGCATACCAAGTATTCATTTATTCAACTAGTCATATTCTCATATAAATTGATAACGAATTTCTAAAAACAACCCTAATTATTATATTATCTACAAGTAGGTAAATATATAGGCTATACACAATTTGAATTAATATCTAATATACTGTATATCTTCGCTGTTTAGTTTAGTATAACGGACCGCTGATCGTGAAGTTCTGAAATGTATACGAGAAAATGTAAAAATGTATCATGTGCCGTAAAATACTGAAATGTATATTTGTATTTATAATGGACTAGAGACCGTTAAATATTGAAATGCATAGTTATGAATAATGGCCCAATGAGTGTGAAGTACTGAAATGTATTGATATGTATAATGTGTCGGTGACCGTGAGCAACTGAACTGTTTAATTGTGTATACTGGACCGTTGACTTTGAAGTTCTAAAATCTTTAGTTTTGTATAATGGGTAGTGATCGTGAAGTTCTGAACTGTAGAGTTATGTATAATGGGCCAGTGACAGTGATGTTCTGAAATGTATAATTATGTATAACGGGCCGATGACCGTGAAATACTGAAATGAATATGTGGATACAATGAGCAGGTGACCGCGAAGTACTAAAATAAACCTTTTGCGTCAAATTTCAACTGTTCTTATTTCAATCGGATTAAGCGATCAAACATTAAGGGTTGCCTTTTTGTTAATTTGATTATTGCAGTTTAGACGATGATATGGGTGTTCCCCTGATAAACAACATAATAACAAAAACGTGAACTCACCAAATTCGCAGTTAGTTCCGGCATACCCAAGAGGACAAGTGCAGTTATACCGATTGATTCCATCCATGCACACTCCACTGTTTAAACAAGGCTGTGAGGAACACTCGTTCACATCTAGATAATTATTCAAACATTTAATCAGAAAAAAAATATCAAAACTGCCGCTGACATACTGGCCAACAGGTTTGTTACAAAACTTGTATCTGATACAGCTGGTCGCAAGCTATGGTAGAACATTTCCTCCCGCAAGTCGGATATCCAACGGTTATCCGGAATAGACTCTGAGCTGCAATTAAATGCACATCAAAGTGCGGTTAAAAAGATGTATATTGACATTAATGATTTTATTATAATTGAACACTTCACGCACTCAAATTCGTAAAGTAATTTTCGGCAATTTCAAATGCATCTTTTTGTGTAAAACCTTTTGAAAATAAAAATAGTTTATGGTTATATCTTAACTGAACCTACTAAAGGTAATCAGTGCGAGGCTCAAGTGAGTCATTGTGCAACACATACTAAAACAGTATTAAACCATTGTCAAACTAAAGTAACCAATATGTTACCAATCTGGCACAATGTGCCGATGTATCCTGGAGCACAGTTGCATTGAAACGAGCCAACCAGATTCACACATGTCCCATTATTTTGACAGACGCGTGATTCACACTCGTTGATGTCTGAAACAATATTAGAAAATAACTTCCCTTATTGTCTTTCTTACAAAATATCAGAGCTATTTAGGCATTTTTTTCAGATTAACCTGGGAAGACGGAAAAACGAAGGCATAAAATGCAACACTGTAAATGCCTTCTAGTAAAACCATCCGGCTTAGGCGGTTTAAGTGTCCCTGTAGTTTTCACGGTATTTATACCACGCGGTTTAAGCATCATTTATAAATAAAAAAGTTTCGATATAGTTTAAACCGGACAAAATCGACCTGCACCAATGAATTCTTCCCAAAAGCTGTCAGAGCACTTTAAGTGATCAACTTAATTTGAATTAATACAAACGTCATGTACCTGTTCCACAGTGGGCATCCTGATAACCAGGACATGTACAGTTATAAACGTCTATACCTTCCAAACACAGACCACCGTTAAGGCAAGGATCCGACTCACATTCGTTTATATCTGAAATAAGTGACAGTAGAAAGTATTATGATCATTTAGAAAAAAAGATTGTTTTACATCGAACAATTGAAACTTAAGATAAGTCATCCACCAAAAATACAACAAGAGGGCCAAATGGCCTTGAATCGCTCACCTGTCATATATTGCACATTCTTCCATTATATACAAATATTGAAAACCTAAGCCTATGAACACGGGGCGTGGCCAATTTTGACCCCAGGGCTAAAGTTTGAACAATCTTAATAGTGGTCCGATAAACAATGCTTCATACCAAATATCTAAGGCCTTCGCCTTTTGGTTTCGGAGAAGAAGATTTTATAAGTTTTCATCATATACATATATAAGGAAACCCATGACCGCCTGGGTGGGGCCATTTTTTGACCCCAGGGCCAAAGATTGAACAATATTGGTACAAGTCAACTAGATGATATATCATGCCAAATATCTAAGCTCTTGTCACTACTTGATTTTACGTGTGTATCTATATATGTATATTTGTTATTAATTGTTGTATGTGGCCCATATTGAAAATTGGTATGTGTACTAAATATGTTATCCAGTTTAAATTAAGACGTTACTTGTCTTTGTGAGTTCAGAGATTTTTTAAGTTTTCACTATAACACATATAGAGAAAACCCATCAGCCCCGGGGTGTGGCCAATTTTAACCCCAGGGCCATAATTTGAACAAACTTTGTAGAGGTCCACTAGACGATGAATCATGCCAAATATCTAAGCTCTAAGCCACGTAAGTTCAGAAGAGATGATTTTTGAAGTTTTCACTATAAACATATAGAGAAAACGCATGACCCCCCAAGGGGGCGGGGCCAATTTTGACCCCAAGGCCATAATTTGAACAATCTTTGTAGAGGTCCACTAGACGATGAATCATGCCAAATATCTAAGCTCTAGTCCAAGTAATTTCAGAGGAGAAGATTTTTGAAGTTTTAACTATAAACATATAGAGCATACCCATGACCCCCCCCCCCGGGTCGGGGCCAATTTTGACCCCAGAGCCATTATTTGAACAAACTTTGTAGAGGTCCACTAGACGATGAATCATGACAAATATCTAAGCTCTATGCCAAGTAAGTTCAGAGGAGAAGATTTTTGAAGTTTTCACTATAAACATATAGAGAAAACGCATGACCCCCAAGGGGGCGGGGCCAATTTTGACCCAAGGGCCATAATTTGAACAATCTTGGTAGAGGACCATTTGGTGATCCTACCTACCATATATCAAGGCCAAAGCCTTTTGGTTTGGGAGAAGAAGACTTTTTAAAAATTTTCCTTTTGGTTGCCATGGCAAGCAGAGTTCTGCATGGAATTGAATTCTTTGAACAACTTTGATAGAAGACCACCCAAGGAACATCCCTATGAAGTTGTTTTTAATATTGGCCCAGCGGTTAAGGAGGAGATGTCTTTTAAGTAAATTGTTGACGCACGATGCACGACGCACGCCGCAAAACGCACGACGGACGCCGGACAAAAGGCGATCACAAAAGCTCACCTTGTCACAAAGTGACAGGTGAGCTAAAAATCAATGATTAAGTTGATAATGATAATGATAAAGTTACAAAATGTTAAGTTTAAATAGTTTTAAAGTTTCCACCCACGGCTTTTTATATAGGTATTACGCTATTAAACACCTTCTTTCAATATATCATATCATAAAAGTAGAGCCATAATGGTGTTTATTTTCCATGTTAAGAATAGTTAATCAATATATATTAAGCATATAAATAATTTCGATATTAATATCTAAATTGCACTATCATTTCTTTGTATACTAATGATGGGTGGTGAACCTTAACTGCACTAACACATATTTGCATCATAATGATGGCCGTCTTACCTTATATAGATGGATTTGAATTTTATCAATTATATGAGAACAATAAAACCTTATCAAATACGAATTCAAAGTATAATTTCACCAGCTGTATACTGACAGATTTCTCTGTTCATATGATTTTCATATTCATGAATTTGGTATCTCAAAACATATCATCAAAAACAGGGATTTTACTATGTCTGTTTATACGTATTAATACAATTGTCACCAATGTTTCAAAATATACCAATTTTGCAGCAACTCCCTGTGTAACCCGCACGGCAAATGCACGTGTAACCATTACTTCCATCCAAACAGGTGCTCTCGGCACCACAGGGCGAGGATGCACACTCGTCGATACCTATATGGTGTTTTAAGGGAGATTCTTTTAAAAGAAGTAATTGGGAAACATTGGACCCCATATTGAGATATTAACAAAGATATTTACAAAACGAAATGTGTTAACGACCAAATATGATTAGGTAATATTTTATCCGATACTGCCGAAACTCAATCAAATAGTTTTCTTCAAATAGTCAGAAGAAAACAACAAACTAATACGCATATAAATTAAACTTTGATTTATAATAATTATTGTATTCACAATCTGGCCAATAAGAGTCTTCATATATCCAAATTGGTTTTGTTAAATTATCTAAACAGCAATCGATTAATAATGACATTGTAAGCAAATCACCAGTTTGACATATTACTCCCGTGAATCCAGCCGGACATTTGCACGTAAAACTGTTGACAGCGTCCACACACAATCCACCATTTCGGCAGGGATTTGGCCGACATTCATCAATGTCTGCAGTCAATGATAAATTACTCACAAGTTATGATTTGGCTAGTGTGTACATATAGGAAATGTAATTGTTCAACAATTACTATATGATACATATCGACATATGAATACACCTTTTACGACACCAAATAAAAAACGGTTTTATACAATTAGCTTCTGATGTATATTGATAAATTGGTAACACAGTTTTGAAAAATATTTTGAATCTAAATATATTTCAGATAAGAGATAATTTAGAAGCACACCATGCGTGTTAAGTATAAAAACAACCAATCCCATTAAAATAAGATCGTTCACTTCTTATTATTAAGTTGTCTACCCCCATATCGCCCATTGCGTAACGTCGGACCTTTTTATGAGATTGGAAAACGAAATTCCAGGGGCTTTATTTAATGTAGTTTTTTATCCTTGTCCTTCGAAATGCCTCAGTGGTTCAATCCAGTCCACTGGCCAGCTATTAAAGTCCAATCAAAATGCTTCGATTCTTATGTTAGATTTAAGAGACATTTAAGGTAGTTATTGAATACAGCCCCTTGGTTGAAACTTGTCTTCGACATAAATGATAAGTGCAACACTGCCAAAGACGATAAGATCATCTATATTCAGAAAATGGCAAAAACAGAATTTTAAACAAGCATTAGATTTAATATCTTATAAGACAAATTTTCACAACATGAAATGTGATTATAAAGCACGGCCTCAAAATTACCAATGAGTGCGACTAACCCTTCTCGCACGTTCCGCCTGTATATCCTAGCACGCACGTACACGTGAACATTCCAACTCCGTCCAGGCATGTACCCCCGTGCAAACAAGGGTTTTGGAGGCAGTCATCAACGTCTGTCGTAATGTATGTATTATATTGTCAAGCATTTAACACAAAGATAAAATAGTCCAGCACAACATGCATGTGTTCGACTGTGCGTCTATGTTTATATTTAAATGCAATGATACATGTTCAAAAAATGTATATGAAATAATCAAAATGATTTTCTTAAAGCCTTGCAGCCTATACTTTATATAGAGGAAAAGTGTTTCTTGCGATGCGAGATCGCAATACATTACACTGAGTGATCTCCAAAAATTGTTTCACATTTTATGCTGAGTTACAACGGGAATGGAAGATCATAAGATCAGAAACCAAATAGTTAAAAAGTTGAATGTGTTTACAACAGCGTTATAAATATGTATTTTAATAGTTGAATACACTTTTTCATCTGAATATAATAAATCGATACAGTGTCTCACTTTAAGACGTTTATTGTGTATATATTTTTATAGTAAACTAAATATGGTGCCACGCCCTTACTTATCTCGCAGTTCGTCCCCGTGTACCCGGAGTGGCACACGCATGTACGGCCGTTAACCATGTCCACACATACACCTCCATTTTGGCAGGGATTTGGAAGACACTCATTTATATCTGCGAATAAAGACATAAATAGCACTATATAGGAAACGAAAGAAAAAAAAAACGAAGGAGACAATTATTTAAAGATGACATTGAATAGAAGCACAATACCAATTTTCATTAGATAAAATACCCTGTAAACAGCACAACCATAATTTCGCTGCTCCTTTGTGACATAACTAACAAGACTATTGACAAGAAAATGTTTTACTTTTTCAACCGAACAATGCAATGTTAAAAGAATCAAATCGACTGACCGGAAAATACAGTTAGGACGTAATTGGAACTATGGATAGGACATCAATTAAACTTATCCAATTTTCATAATGGATAGGGTTCTATGTGTAGGTAAAGAAATGTATACCGATTTATTTTACAAACAATATTTTTTTATCTTTAAAAATTGCAAAAGGGTAAATTCGCATTGAATTCCGATTTAGAAATTAACAAGATTACAAACTGCGGGAAAAATATCTGAAATGTATTCTAGTAATCTCAAGCTAAAACATTTAAAATGCTACCGCACATATATTGGGTCATAGGGCATTAAAACTGGACATAATTGACACTTGCACGACTATATGTAAAGCTTATATGTACATCAGAAATCTTAATTGGCAAAACCATAACAATAGAAATACAAACAGATACACACATAAAAATCCTGACCACACAATTATAACGTCAAGTCCCCAAACAACAATAAAGTGGTTACCACCTTGTAAACCCTTACCATGTTAACATATCATAAATGTAATACAGAACTTACGTTTGTAACCATGGGAACTATATAGACACAAATAACTGTATATATCAGACATTACAGTAACGTTCTCACTGTGTTCACAAAGTGTGCCGGTGAATCCTTCAGGACAGACACAGGAAAACTGGGCAATCTGGTCCAAACATGTGGCGTTGTTCATACAAGGGTTAGACGCACACTCATTGATATCTGTAACCAAATATTTCAATAGTGAATACTTTGATGAAGCAGATTGTTATACGTATGCATAAATCACTGTTCAAAAACAAAAAAAGTACTTCACCTTTTACTAAGGCAATAATCATGTTTAAGGCACAACACTCAAGGTCTAAAGACATACTAGTACACTAAAGAGGGACATAAAACGCCACGTGTAAAAACACAAACACAGATAATATAATTATCATTCTATCCTTGCCGATAAATGTTGCCACAGTAATCACTTAATGTAAAGTCTGCGTTTAACATGACGCGAATGGAAGTCTTACTCCGTCCAGTCACTGGTCGGTGGTTGCTTACCAGTGGTGATGAAAGAATTCATTAACGAAATACCATTTCTTTATTGTTCAATTAAATGGTTATCTGTCAACCGGCGTCATGTAAATTACCCGTCTGACATAAGGGGCCGACGTAACCAGGTGTACAGCTGCAGTTGAATCCATTGATCTGGTCATTACAATGTCCTCCATTCAAACAAGGCAGACCTGCGCAGTCGTTTATATCTGAAGTTTGTCAAATTATCAATTGATGAGAGTATACGTCGATAAGAAAATATACTGTTATTATATTAAACATCGATGGCTACGCTCACAGATGTACATGAACTATTGTTGCTGTTAGTCTGTGATATTGAATGTGTTAATTAGAGATGTCATATTCACATGATATTATTTCCCCCTGTCTAGGCGTAGTAGGTATAGTTACAGACCAGTTAAGTGTTGTTGTTGAAGTTGATGAATAATAGTTAACAGCTTAACATGTGTGCGTCCTCCTGACGGCATTTTAATATTTACACAGATACTATCAAGTTAAGAATATCGGTTACGCAAGACAAACTATGGTGGCATATTACTGCCGTAAGATAACCTGATAGCGTACACGAATTGTTTCATGTAAACTACTTGACACTACTTTTCGCGATAATTATCTAACCATCTTATTAATATTCGGGATACTTTTATGGTACGATAATTAATATACAAAATGTAGAACAAAAAAGACATGAAATTGCCCAGAACTAACACTAATTAACCTTTTTAGCTATACAACATTAACAGGTTACCAGTTATGGTTTGCGAATTTCACTTATAACTTCTAAACTAGGTAAGATTCTTGTTACCACTTATTTATAACAGCTGGTTAACTAAATAAGATTCGTGTGCATCAAATGGGCATAATAAATTTGCATTGTATTGATAGAATTATTCAACAACGATGAGCACGGAAAATGTAGAAACTTGATTTTTGAATTGAGATTATATGGACGAGGCTAGCAGTATATAGCTATAGCGGTTTATCCATGTAGAATCTTAGCTCATAATGTAATAGAATTACTTGTTTCGCAGTTAATTCCAGTGAAGCCTGGAGGGCATGCACAGCTGTACTGGCCGATAGCTTGTGAGCACGTTCCTCTGTTCCTGCAGGGATTGGATGCACACTCGTCCACGTCTTTGTTTGAAACATGAACAAAAATTGTGTTATTATCTGTTTAACCAATAGCTCTTACATAAAATAAATGCATTTCAATGCTCACAAAAACAAGAAAAGACTTTAGTTCATTATCGTTAACATTCAAGTTGCGAAGTGTCAAGCCATTGCAAGGCATTGCACAAATAAGATACAATTAAGAGGTATTGTTGAGTTATTCTCCTTTATTTACATATTGGAGAATCCAGTCGTTGTTTAAAAGAATACATTGAAGCAGGTGCGTTCAAATTTGAGAAGAATTATGTATTTTATAAAAGAGATTCTTTAACACTTAGAAATATGCTGTGCAGGGAATGTACTTTTAAACCTTTAAATCTGTATAATTTGTGCTGCTGTAAATCGTGTGATTTGGTCCTTAAAGTCGAAAAAGTTTCTTGACTGTCGGTTCGTGAATTTAATGCGTCAATATGGAGGCACATTTTTCGACTTTCAGGACATAACGACGCCATTCTAAGAAACAAAACGGTACCAGTTGATAGGTTTAAATAGTGCACATTCCGTGCATATGATAGTTTAAAAGAAACGTATATATTTCTTAAATGTTTTTTGTGTATACTACGGTTCTGCTCTTCTACATATATATATATACAATTAACCAAAAACATGTTTCTGGTTGCAACTTATCATCAGTTTAGTGTATATTTCTGACAAGCCAAAAATCATCAATATCATTGACAATCGATAAAACATAGTGTAAATGATAATTTCATTAATATTATTTCGCTTTTTCTTATAGTATACATCAGGTCAAAACAAAAAGGATGAAAACTATTGTATTTTGAGTATCGTTGAGTCCGGGTTTGAAATATAATAAGGTCATTCCTTTAAGGTTCATATCACATGTGAAAAGCACCGATTTGTCCCTCTTAAGGTGCCCACATCACATAACATACCTCCGCACACGCAATCACGCATACCTGTTCCACAATGAACGCCAGCCCAACCAGGAGCACAGAAACACCGATCCGCGATGCATGTAGCGCCATTTAGGCAAGGGTCAACGGTACATATCAAATATTCTAAATATAAATCAAAACACATTATGATCTTAAACACATGCATATAAGTTTATTCTGAGTCTGCATTTGAAACAACATAATCATAGATCAAACTTTAGTTTTCAAAGGCCCCCCTTGCACAAACACGAATGCATGCACATACTACAAAGCAAGATGGGGAGTTACACTCAAATTGAAACTTCTAAAAAGCATTTTCTCTCCACCAAGGTTGCTAAATGTAATGCTAAATTGGATATGATCAAATGAATAATATATAACAAAGCATACAAATCCTACTGTATCGTGTTCATGAATACATACCATCTGAAGAGAAAAAATTGTCTAAAACGATTGCCTCCATTCGTTAATCAGACTACTTGGCCTTGTATATGCTATTGTAAATTCATGTTACTTACATGAACATACAGAGGTCACAGACGTTTCAATTCCTCATATGAACATACACTTGACATAAACGTTAGCTTCCTTACGTGATCATACAGAGGACATGTACGTTACTATTTCAAACTTGAACATACAAAGGAAATGTACGTTACCATCCCTTACATAAACATACAGAAGACATATATTTTACCATTCCTTACATGAATAAACTGAGGACACATACGTTACCATTCCTTATATTATGTACATATAATAAACATATACGTATACGTTACTATCAAATGAATCATTATTACAATGGAATACTCGTTTAGCAATCGTCATAAGCTCTAATACTACTTTCCAATAAGGCTATATAAAACAGTACACCATATGTATACAAATCTTACTGTATCGTGTTCATGAATACATACCATCTGTAGAAAGGAAATTTCCTAAAAAGATTGCTTCCATTTGTTAATCAAGACTTATTTGCCTACTATATGCCATTTGTAAGTCCATGAAAGGAATGGTGACGTATATATTCATATACGTTACCATTCCTTACATGAACGTACAGAGGACATATACGCTATCACTCCTTACATAAATATACTGAGGACACAAACGTTTCCATTTCATACATGAATATACTAAAGACACATACGTTTCAACTCATTATATGAACATTCAAATGTCATATACGTTACCATTCCTAACGTGACCATACAGAGAAAATATACGTTACCGTCCCTTACATAAACATACAGAAGACGTATACTTTACCATTACTTATATAAATATACAGAAAACATATACGTTACCATTCCTTACCTGAACACACAGGGGACACATACGTTTCCATTCAGTATGTGTATATACAGAATATATATGCTTTACCATTCCTTATATGAACATACAATGAACATATACTTTATCGTTCCTCATATAAACAAACGGATGTAATACACGTTACTATCAAATGACTTATTATTAGCATGGATTAAACTCGTTCTGCACTTATCATAATCCCCAAAACTACTTTTAAATATCGCAATATAAAACAGTAAAAATACAAAGTATACTCTATCGTGATCATGAATACATACCATCTGTAGAAAACTTTGTCTAAAAAGATTGCTTTCATTTGTTGATCAGAGTAATTGGCATACTCGCTAACTACATGTGTTTCATATCAACATTATTAACGTTTTTAGTTTTTACACACCAACAGAAAAAACCAATGGCCAAACATAATCTCGACAGTTTCATTTTGTTTTGGAAAAAAACTATTAAAAACCCTTACCAGAACAAGTCCAGCCATCTGATCCTGCGATACACGTGCAGTTCTACATACAATCTGTAGAAACGAAATTGACTCAAAAGATTCCTTGCATTTGTTAATCAGAGATTTGAGCCTTGTTTCACATTGTGTAAGTTCACAGTAAAATTTTTGAACAGTTTTAGTTTTTACATGCCAACGGCAAAACATGGCCACACATGATCTCTACTGGTTCCTGCTGTTTCGCAAAAAAATACCAGCTAATAAAAAAGCCTTACGTGAACAAATCTGACCATCCAATCCTGCGATGCACGTGCAATTGTAGCTGTTGACGAGATCCGTACAATACGACCCACTCGGGCAAGGATTCGGATCACAGGCATTTATGTCTGTGGCCAAGATGTTATAGTAATTTAATATTTAGATAACTTCAGACATTATTTCTCTCTTCAGTAGGTACATGGTTTTAGTTTAGAATAGCTCTGTAATTCTTAGTCACTGTCCCGGTAACATATTGTTTGTTTGGTATAAGCTTCTTCGTTGTTTTAAATGTTGTTAAAAAAGAGTCAGTGGGGGTTTTCCATTCAATTATCAAACACTATTACTATTTCTCGTTTTGAGTTATGCCCCAAATATTGATGCTGTAATTTATGTTTGAGTATTTCATTTTTTTATTCTTAATAAAAATGTGAATTAAAATAAAACTTATAAAACAGCGCGTGCCTGTTTCACAAAATGTTCCGGAATATCCTGATACACAACGACAACGAAACGCCGCCACCAAATCCACACAAGTTCCTCCATTTTGACAAGGATCTGGCGTACATTCGTCCATTTCTAAGAAAAAAAGACACATTCGTTACTTAAAAATAAACCATTTTCCTTATCCTTCCATTACATTCTAAATCGATATCAAACTGTGAATCAAAACTTCTAACGAACAGATTCTGTCATATCGAATGTCAAATTGAATCAAAACGGAAGCCAGTTTAAACAATATCGGATTCCAGTTTCAATCATACCGTATATACCCTGTGATTCTGAATGATCTTTTTCCAAGATAAAAAAACACACTTTTTTTCTTGTACTGACCATTTGTATTTCCATATTGATACCTTCATACCATTTAAACAAGTTCCACCAGTAAACCCATCCTGACAAACACACGTATAGTTGTTGACACCATCATGGCATATTGCACCATTTCTACACGGTTGTGATTCACATTCATCATCGTCTGCAATGAAAAAAAAGTACAAATTTTCTTATTGTTCTTATTATTAGTTATGTTCATTGACTTGTACTTTGAATTTTCCTCCGCCTTTTTCAGAGTAACGGTAGTTTCCCTGCGCATAGAATGCACGTCGGCGACTTATCGTTAAGAAGACCAAAATACAGCTTTCTTAGTGCTTCGTGAGAAATGACCAAGAAATATGCAAGCTTCAAAAAAACTCGATTAACAACACCAATTTATGACTACAAGGAAATCTGGCGGTTGTTTTCGTTAAAATATGGAAATTTAGCGGTTGTAATTTGATTTAGGCATATTTGGCATTAGTGGACTGAACACAAAAAAAAATATTTAAAATGAAGACGCCTCCAGTTGGAGTATGTCCGTTAAGGCTATTGATATAGAAGTAATTGAGCTACCCAGTTTAATAAAGTACTTACTTATCCCGCAATGGAATCCATCAAACCCTATCGGACAAGTACAGTTGTAAAAGCCGGTGTCCTGGTAACAGGTACCGCTGTTCAAACATGGCGATACCGCGCACTCATTCTTCTCTGATTATAAAAAGAAAATTTAGTCACCTATGTTGGAACAACAATAAAAATATCAACTTCCAACTAGTACAATTAAACTAGTTTCTGATATCTCCGTTACTTTTAACGTTAAATTATGATGACTTCTGACCTCATACCGTATAGGTATCATGTAAAAGGTATTTGCTTGCTGATAACTGATAAGCAAAATAAATGGACTGATTTACATCATACAGGGTATTTCATAACATATGTCCTTATTAAAAATTGTCACCTCATACATTTAGGTATTACGATTGGTATATGGTATGTGTGCTCTCTATTTCAACTGAAATCGTAAGCAGATGATGAAAATATTTCCAACCTTCCAAGTACAAATACATTGTTTGTTATATTTTTTACGGCAAAATCAATGCATGCTCTTTCTGGCACCGATTTTGTTTTCAAATTATGACTTAGTTTTATGCGGTCTTCAGACATTCAAATATAACATATTTGTGTATTGGAAACCTTAGGATATGTAACCAAGATGCAAACTTTTTTTATGACAACACTTTGAAAAAACCCATTAGCAAATATCTTGAACATCATTCATGCAGCTCGAAAGTCAAACCCAGTGGCAATAATCTCACACTTACTCTAATGACTGGGGTTAAACGCGTTAGCAAGAATCTTAAACAACATTTATGACACCTCGAAGATCAAATCCGTAAGCAATAATTTTTCACAACATTCATGACAACACTCGGGTCAAACGCCTAAGCAATAATCTTACACAACATTCATAGCAACTCCAAGGTCACACCTGTTAGCAATAATCTTACACAACATTCATGACAAGCTGAAGGTCAATGCCGTAAGCAATAATTTTACACAACATTCATGACATCTCCAAGGTCACACCCGTTAGCATTAATCTTACACAACATTAATGGCAACTCGAGGGTCACACCCGTTAGCAATAATATTACACAACATTCATGATAAATCGAAGGTCACATCCTTAAGCAATATTCTTACACTAGTATCATGACAGCGTTAGGGTTAAACCCGTTCGCAATAAGATTTAATTTTCATTAAACTTGAAAACACAATGGTAATACTACAGTAACATTCATGAAAACACTCCGGCTAAACCCGTTATCAGTAATATGACAGTAAGTTTGAAGTAAATTCATAATAAGGGATCATTCCATTTCAATGCAACAAAACAATTTCTATGTTATAATTCAAACGAGACATTTTACGCGATTGTCAGACAGTTGCCACATATCAACGGTAAATTCAATAAAGAGAATGGTGAAATTAGAATTATTTTCAAAAGTTGTCAAAAATTGTAACCGACAAATTATCATAAGAATATAGTGATAAATATTTATTATTCGACACTTTTCCTTAATTGCAATGATATACTACCAAACGTTTTATCAATAAACTTAATATACTAACCAATTTGACAATATGCTCCTTCATATCCAGCAGCACAAACGCACTCAATTCCGTTGATTTTATCTTGACATATTCCACCGTTTTTACAGGGCTGGGAATTACACTCGTTGATATCTGAAAAATAAAACATTACCAAAGCTTAAGTTGTTAAATCAACTCATCTATACAATATATAACTCGGTAGAACAAATCATGCGACAACGCCTCTGTTTGATAATATTTATCAGTTTCATTATCGGTTTTTGAAAACTATTAACTCTCTCCAAGCAAATTAATTTTCGTCGGACATTTACGGCGTCAAAAACGTATTTGAAGTAAGCAGAAGTACCGGACCGAGTCAAAAGTCACAAAATGTATGATATTCCATACACGGAGAAAACAAGTCAAAGTTCGGTTGTTTACCATGTACTGTTTAAATCTTCCACTGCAATGTATGAACTGATTTAACAGTAAATAAATAAACATATTTTTGGTGAAATATATAGAGGGTTATTGTTGTTTCAGTGTAAGACTGAATGTTTCACCGCGTTAACACCGAGGCTTTAAAGGCAACATCACTCGTTATGTTCATCATTGGTGCTCGCGATGGGTAAGTGTTTACTCATATATTCTTGGAAGTCAAAATGTGTTCATGAAGGTTATTCTGACAATGAAGAAACTGAGATTTTACGTTACTCGTTCACGTTACGAATCCTTTAAGAAGTAAGAGGTGATGTGTAAGCGAATGATGGACATAATACATCGCGTAATGATCTCCCGGTATATAACAATTAGTCATTTTAATAGAACCATGTCCGGTTCAACAGCCACAAACCTCTAGGTAAAACACTTCCTTCTAAGCAGATTGGTGACAGACATGCCCTTTGTATATGTTAAGCTCAACCTTTGTCAGACAGGACACAAACGTGGGCTCTGGGTCGATTGATCCAAGAGTTGAACTTTAGAACTAATGTCAATTAATTCCATATGCCTACACAAGCATTTCTGACAGTCAAAAAACTGTTTACACCGGATTGAATCATTGTAAAACGGCCTTCTCCAAGCCATTAGTTTCCCAGGTTGACAAATTAAACCATACCATATACGTCAACGTCATGAAAGAAAGCGTGGACTATATCAATATTAAACATATTGTTCTTAATGATAAAAATTTATGAACGCGAGATAATCGTAATTCTTAACCGCCCACTAACGTTTGTGTTCCCAAATGTTTGATTTGCGCTTACTTTCGGTGGGCCTTTGTTTCACCATTTTTAAATATGGGTCTATTTTGTGACATTTCATCTTCCACTCTTTTGTTCTTAATATCAATTAAAGTTATTTCAAAGAAAAAAATAAGAATTTATTGAGATTAAGAAGAAATTTATCATCAGGTTTAGGTCTTCTCAGTTTTGTTCAACGCCCTATGACTCGCCTCCCGAGTACATATATAGAAGAAAAAAAAAACGTACCGATATCACACCTTGACCCTGTGTATCCCGGATTGCATGAACAGTTGTATCCGCCGGGAACGTCAATACAAAAGCCACCGTTCCTGCATGGTGCCGATAAGCAGGCACTAATACCTAAATAGACATATCATTAGTAATTTTGACAGGAAACCTCTCAGAAATTCACAAAAAACAACAACATTGGTATAATTCTTGTTTCCTTAAACGAATGTAGATATTGCAAGGCGTGAGTTTTAGTAAAACGATGCTTGAATCATGCAGGCAATGTTTCTAAATGTTATAAGCTTGTATTTGAAGTCATCGACTTTGAACTAAAGAGATTGATTAACAAATTGCAGACCGTGTTTGCGCATGCGAGGCAGACAGTACTTCTTTACAATAAATACTATGAGGAGGCGTCAATACTGTGAACACGCCGGATGGGGCAATCTTTGTTCGAGTCCCTTTATGACAAAACATACGTGTATTTGGTATATCTGATGTGATGGTATATTGGATATGACAATGAAAAAACTCGCTTAATTCGAACATTATAACAATAACATTAGAGCATAAAGATAAAGGTAAACATGAAAGCAAAAAGATAATGATGAGCAAATAACAAAGCTTGTCTGTTTTTCTTCCATTTTGCTAAGGACAACTTTTCATTACTATTGTAACGTACTTCCGGGCGCTATTTTATGAAATTTCCTCTAAGTTCCTGGCTTTTGGAAATATATCAATAATTTGCACTTTCATTACGCATACTTGACACGTGAAGTCAGAAGAAAAGTAAATATTCTTTTTATTCAAAACACTTTCAATTGTTTTTTAGAATTTTCAACAAAACCCAGACCTTTTAACAAATTAAAAACCCATATCTTACAACACCATTTTGCTAATGCCACTCACAAGCAAAAAACTTAAGCGACAAACAAGAGGTCTAGTACAGCAGCAATTATAAGATACCAGATGGCTAAGAATTATCATGAGCGAGTGTCACTTTATGTCCGGGTCTTGCGATGTCCGTTTTCACTCCAATTTACTCTAACGTAAATCATTCATATATATTTTAAACAATGTTTTCAGCTATATGTGAATGCAAATTTCCCCATTCAGTATAGCTAACTGCTTATATGATGGATAATAACTAAGGGAGGCAATCGTTTGGCGGGTAGGCTATACTAATAATAATGGCCGCAACAAATATGTACAGTATATTGGTAAAACTAGGTCAGCTTTAAAGTGAAAATAATAGTTAGTAAGTAATAGCCAAACGTTATCGTTGTTCATGACGTTGATTCAGTTATTCGTATATTCGTTTATTTTTAACAAATGATTGAAATGCCTTTCGTTGAATTACTGACTTATCCGTAACCTGACGAGTCGCTACATTCGTAGCAATAGCAAAGTTCCAACAACGGCAGCTATTATCATTTTCGTCAAATATTCAAAGAAGCTCAAAAGCTATCGATAGCTTAATTATTGATTTAACAATTTCGTAAGTGTAAAACTTTCTAACAATAAAAGACAGCAAGAACAAATTGACGAAGAAATTTGACGAATATTTAACAATTTGTTTATCGTTATGTTATTTACAAATGTACGGACTACCGAACCATTGTCGCTTATAATATCGACATCAATGCTGTGGCAATAAGTAGATTTTTATTTTTCGAAAGAACTGAGCCCCGAAATTACAGACAAGCTAAGTCGGGAACTAAAATTAGTGTATTTGAATATTCCTTAATATATTATGATATTTGTCGTACCGATTTCGCAGATGAGTCCGGTGAACAGGACAGGACAGGTACAGTTGAATTCTAACGGAAGGTCTGTACATAATCCGTTGTTTCGGCAAGGGTTGGAGGCACACTCATTTGTCTCTAAAAGGAATCAGGAAAGAAATAATATAGTTATGTTTATCCGCGATTTTTGCCATTAATCTTCTTGATAAAAGTTCATTTATTGCGGGGTTTTTTCTCACCAAACCATTATCTACAAATGGTATATCTCTCTAGGAGTCACGAGACGCATTGTGTAAGCACTTATGTAGGGACCCATTTGTTCGTCTTTCAATCAACAGTACTAAGGCTACAGTCTCACATGCATGCTTTTTTCTCTCTATGGACGAATTATCCTTCGTATGATATTGTATAAACTATTGCTTTAAAGCAATGATCCATATACAGTTACTGACAAGTGCTATAATTCCGGAGAAGGCTGGTTTCATGAAAGTTTTAGGCGGAACTCAATTTCCCCCTTAAAAGCCTACGCACTATTCCGGCGAAGGGCTGTTATCATGAAAACGTAAGACGAGAACATGTTTTCTTAAAATCCCACACATTATTCCGTAGAAGGGCTGGCTTCATGACAATTTAAGATGAAACATGTTTTCCCTCTTGAACTCCTTCTACACATTATACCGTAGTAGGGCTGGTTTCATGAAAATTGAAGGCGAGAACATGCCCCCACCCTTTAACTCCTACACATTATCCCGGAGAAGTGCTGGTTTCATGAAGGTTTAAAACGAGAACATTTTTCCCTCTTAAAGCTGCACTCTCACAGATATACCATTTTTACAACCTTTTTTATTTTTTGTCTTAGAAAGAGCAATTTTTTTGCGTTAATATCTGCAAAACAATGATATAAGATTGCTGACAAAAAATCAGATCGAAGATTTTTATATTTTCGTTCGAAAACTAATGTTTTATGGCTTAAACCGTTACTAACGGTTTAAGAAAAATGCATAAAAATTTTAAACATCAATTTTTGAACTTAAGTTTAAAAATCTGCGATCTATTTTTTGTCAGCATTTTCATATAACTGGTTTCAATGGATTTTCGCAAAAATTGACTCGTTCCAAGACAAAAAAAATAAAAAAAGTTGTCAAAACGTTCAATCTATGAGAGTGAAGCTTTGAAGTCCCACAAATAATTCCGTAGAAGGGCTGGCTTCATGAATGTTTAAGACAAAAACATGTTTCCCCCATTTAACTCCGAAACATTACTCGGGAGAAGGGCCGGCTTCATGATAGCTTGAGACGAGAACATGTTTCCCCCCTTGAACTCCTAAACATTACTCAGGAGTAGGGCCGGCTTCATGAAAGTTTAAGACAGGAAAATGTTCTTCCCCTTTGAAATCCTTTCGGAACTAATTTCGGAGTAGGGCTGGTTTCATAAACATTTATGACGAAAACTCGTTTTCCCCTTTAAACAACACATTATTCAGGAGAAGGGCTTGTTTCATGTAAATTTAAAACCAGAAGTCTTTTTCTGTTTTAAAATCCTACACTTAATTCCGGGGTAGGGCTATTAGACAGCCACAATAACAAACTAGAAAAATACTTGTATTAAAGCACCTTGGTTTTCTTGCAACTGGACATTTATCCTATATCAGCTGGGAAGAAGTTGTGCACACATCAATGAAATGTACTTACCAATTTCGCAGCGAGTTCCCGTGTATCCTGCAGGACAGACGCATGAAAAGAATCCAGCATTGTCAAAACAAGTCCCACCATTTCGGCATGGCGATGATACGCACTCGTTTGTATCTGAAATGAAATTCCTGTAAACATTCGCTTTGCACTCTTTACAATAATCACTAGAAATATATATTATGCAGCATTTTCAGAAGTGTGAAGGTTATAACAGAAACAAACCCTAGATATTTATGAAAAGTAAGGAACTGATGAACGAGATCTAAAATAAAATAGATAAATCCATTGACTCAATCTCACTAGCAAAAAGCTCTCAAAATATTTGAACTTTTCCCATTCTAAAAAAACGCAATAAGTTTCAATATATGACTTAATATGAAAAACTTCAATATTGACATTACTTTTAGGCTGCCAACTTTCAGTTATAGAGGTGAACAAATGTACCTGTTTGGCAGTTGTCTCCTGTATACCCCCTGCGACATGTGCACGTGTAGGAATTGACCCCGTCTTTACACAAGCCACCGTTCAAACAAGGTCCGGACTGACAGTCGTCAATGTCTACGTGGAAATATATCAAATTAAACTACACTTAAATAAAATGATGATAATAATAAATACACTTGAACATTACTGTTGTGTTGTTTGAACCTAATCATTAAAGTTTTTTGCAATTCCTAATATTCTATTTCTGCAAGTACGGCCTTTCAAAATTGTATTTTAAGAATATGTCCAATCAGGGGTAAATAGACAGAGTTTAGTGTTTTTAATTTTTGAATACTATTTTTTTTCTAAAAAATAGGTTCACAGCTATGAAACATGCCCGTATTTTCATGTAGGTGACCAGCACCAAAAAATGACATTGCCTGAGTTTAAAAAATAGCTTGAAAATTGCTTTGAAAGTTTGCATGTCATTGACTTTTTTAAAGTTTAATTTCATAAGAACAGCCTGATAATATCATACTTATTGCGCAACAGGTTCCAGTATAGCCAGGGAAGCATGAACAGGTAAAATAACCCACGTGATCGGAACACACGCCATTGGCACATGGGAATGATGCACATTCGTTTACATCTGAACAAAAGAAGATACGTATTACAAATATTATGATTGTTTTAATTATCCACCTACACAATGCATTGTTTGATGCAAAAAAAACACCAAGCAATAGGAATTTCTAACGTATAGCGAGGCCTACTTTGGATTTCGGATGATGATAAATTATTGAGGATTTATGGGGATTTTCTCAAACTTGTCAAACTATAAACCACAAACCAGCAGAGAAACGCGTTTTCCAAATTATTATGATAATTATGATTATCATATAATAATAATAACAATAATAATAATAATAATAATAATAAAATATATCAGGATTGTAAGATGATTTGAAATATAATTAAACAAAAATGCTGGGCAAATCTGTCAAAACCTTATTAACGAATAAGTATTTAAATCGCACTAGTTTTTCGTGTACTAGAATAGTGTAGCCAATACAAAATACATGTGTTTCATTTTCATAATAAATAAGAAAAATGAATTCTGGTAAGTTATGCGTTTTGTTCATGTTATTTGTCTTTACTTTATTTTTAATGCTTTTCAGTAACTTAGCACTGTTAATATCTAAATCTGTTGCCAAATTTAAACCTTTATTTTCAAGGTTTACATGTTATAACAATACTTTGGCTGTACATGATTTCCTCGTGACAGTTCATTTCGATTGAACCTTACCTGTATGAATCGTATTATGCCGTTAAGGCCAAGCAAATATATGTATTCGTTTGCTTTACAGGCACTATACCTTAACGCAAAAAAGCATTTATAAGAGTCTCTAAAGAAGGGACGATACTAATTTTTCGCTCATACCGGGAACACCCATGTCGATTTGCTGATGTAATTGATGGCGTCAGACAGAACCTTGAACGAGCCAGCACTTTATAGAAGTGGTTCAGTGAAGCAACTCCGAGACCGCCTGTCTGTTAAATTCGCGAAACTGATGGCGTCACGTTTAAATATTGCCGATCCTGACATCAAGTATAAACCGGATAACATTGTTAAAAAAATACATAACAATATACTAAAATATCATCAGTTCAGTGACAAAAACACTATTGGCATTGCGTATACGTAATGCATACTAGTACTTGTTTGTGTAAACGCAATATCCATCTCCAGGGTCCGTATTAATTGAACACCTTAGATTTATAATAAACTATATATTAAGGATTGTTCGCATTTACCCACGTCTTCAACCTGTACCAGGTCCCGCGCCTGTACCAGGTCCTGCGTCTTTACCATGTCTTGTGATTGTACAAGGTCCTGCGCCTATACAGGTCCTGCGCCTTTACCACGTCATGCGCTTGTATCAGGTCCCGCGCCTGTATCAGGTCTTGCGCCTATACCACGTCTTGTGCCTGTACAAGGTCCCGCGCCTGTAGCAGATCCTGCGCCTTTACCACGTCTTGTGCCTGTACAAGGTCCCGCGCCTGTACAGGTCCTGCGCCTTTACCACGTCTTGTGCCTGTACAAGGTCCCGCGCCTGTAGCACATCTTGCGCCTTTACCACGTCTTGTGCCTGTACAAGGTCCCGCGCTGTAGCAGATCTTGCGCCTTTACCACGTCTTGTGCCTGTACAAGGTCCCGCGCCTGTAGCAGATCCTGCGCCTTTACCACGTCTTGTGCCTGTACAAGGTCCCGCGCCTGTAGCAGATCTTGCGCCTTTACCACGTCTTGTGCCTGTACAAGGTCCCGCGCCTGTAGCAGATCTTGCGCCTTTACCACGTCTTGTGCCTGTACAAGGTCCCGCGCTGTATCAGGTCTTGCGCCTATACCACGTCTTGTGCCTGTACAAGGTCCCGCGCCTGTAGCAGATCCTGCGCCTTTACCACGTCTTGTGCCTGTACAAGGTCCCGCGCCTGTAGCAGATCTTGCGCCTTTACCACGTCTTGTGCCTGTACAAGGTCCCGCGCCTGTAACAGGTCCTGCGCCTTTGCCACGTCATGCGCCTGCACCAGGTCCTGCGACTATGCAGGTCCTGTGTCTTCACCACGTCTTGTGCCTGTACAAGGTCCCGCGCCTGTAACAGGTCCTGCGCCTTTACCACGTCATGCGCCTGTACCAGGTCCTGCGACTATGCAGGTCCTGCGTCTTCACCACGTCATGCGCCTATACCAGGTCCCGCGACTGTAACAGGTCCTGCGCCTTCACCACGTCATGCGCCTGTACCAGGTCCTGCGACTATGCAGGTCCTGCGTCTTCACCACGTCTTGTGCCTGTACAAGGTCCCGCGCCTGTAACAGGTCCTGCGCCTTTACCATGACATGCGCCTGTACCAGGTCCTGCGACTGTAATAGGTCCTGCGCCTATACCAGGTCATTTACAGGGACTGGATCGTAGGGACCGCATAGTGGCGAAATTAGACTCCGAGGATGAAGAAGACGGCAAGCGGCCTAGGCGTTAAAGGCGAATCGCCGACCTTATTCGAGCGAATAACGAATTGTATAATGATTTTATGAGGAACACAGTACCCAGAATCCTCACAGATTTTGGCATTGATCGAAATTAAAAATCAAACGAAAAACGTAACAAACTGTTGTTTCATTTGAATGTCATGTTGCTTGCGAAACACATAATACTATTTTTATTGGCCGAACTAACTAAATGTCCCCCGTATAACTTGTATGAAACGTCCGTCATCCGACTTAAACCTCGCCATCAGCTCTCAGTTAGAAATACCTATTATCGGTATGTCAAGTTTAAATTCGAGGTTCACAAGTTAGCGGAGATAGGGCTAACATGTTACGTACTAATTTAGTTAGTTAAAATATATGTAGGAAATATGAATTGATATAAAGCTCTGTAATTTTTACCTATTTCATAGAGTTGCCCGGTGTGTTCTCTTGGACATGAGCAGTTGTAGGAGTGAGCTCTGTATGTCTTACTTATTTCATGGAGTTGCTCGGTGTACTCCCTTGGACAGAAGCAGTTGTAGGAATGAGCTCTATAATTCTTACCTATTTCATGGAGTTGCCCGGTGTACTCCCTTGGACAGGAGCAGTTGTAGGAATGATCTCTGTAATTCTTACCTATTTCATGGAGTTGCCCGGTGTACGCCCTTGGACAGGAGCAGTTGTAGGAATGAGCTCTATAATTCTTACCTATTTCATGGAGTTGCCCGGTGTACGCCCTTGGACAGGAGCAGTTGTAGGAATGAGCTCTGTAATTCTTACCTATTTTCAATGGAGTTGCCCGGTGTACTCCCTTGGACAGGAGCAGTTGTAGGAATGAGCTCTATAATTCTTACCTATTTCAAGGAGTTGCTCGGTGTACGCCCTTGGACAGGAGCAGTTGTAGGAATGATCTCTGTAATTCTTACCTATTTCACGGAGTTGCCCGGTGTACTCCCTTGGACAGGAGCAGTTGTAGGAATGAGCTCTATAATTCTTACCTATTTTACGGAGTTGCCCGGTGTACTCCCTTGGACAGGAGCAGTTGTAGGAATGAGCTCTGTAATTCTTACCTATTTCATGGAGTTGCCCGGTGTACTCCCTTGGACAGGAGCAGTTGTAGGGATGAGCTCTATAATTCTTACCTATTTCACGGAGTTGCCCGGTGTACTCCCTTGGACAGGAGCAGTTGTAGGAATGAGCCCTGTAATTCTTACCTATTTCATGGAGTTGCCCGGTGTACTCCCTTGGACAGGAGTAGTTGTAGGAATGATCTCTGTAATTCTTACCTATTTCATGGAGTTGCCCGGTGTACTCCCTTGGACAGGAGCAGTTGTAGGAATGAGCTCTATAATTCTTACCTATTTCATGGAGTTGCCCGGTGTACTCCCTTGGACAGGAGCAGTTGTAGGAATGAGCTCTGTAATTCTTACCTATTTCATGGAGTTGCCCGGTGTACTCCCTTGGACAGGAGCAGTTGTAGGAATGAGCTCTATAATTCTTACCTATTTCATGGAGTTGCCCGGTGTACTGCCTTGGACAGGAGCAGTTGTAGGAATGAGCTCTGGAATTCTTACCTATTCATGGAGTTGCCCGGTTTACTCCCTTGGACAGGAGCAGTTGTAGGAATGAGCTCTATAATTCTTACCTATTTTTAATGGAGTTGCCCGGTGTACTCCCTTGGACAGGAGCAGTTGTAGGAATGAGCTCTGTAATTCTTACCTATTTCATGGAGTTGCCCGGTGTACTCCCTTGGACAGGAGCAGTTGTAGGAATGAGCTCTGTAATTCTTACCTATTTCATGGAGTTGCCCGGTATACTCCTCTGGGCAGGAGAGTTGTAGGAATGAGCTCTGTAATGCTTACCTATTTCACAGAGTTGCCCGGTATACTCCCTTGGACAGGAGCAGTTGTAGGAATTGATTCCATCAAAACACAACCCTTCATTCTGGCAGGGCTGATTGGCACAGTCGTCAATGTCTACGAAAAATCATATTCAGATGAAATAATGAATTATATTTTAACTTTCACTTTTATCAGTCAATAATAAGGTATTAAAACAACCTTTACATAAATCTAAAATTAACTTTTAAAGTTTATATTTTCCTTGAATTATACAACCACTATCAATACGTTGTCTTGGTTGCTACCTTAACCAAGTACTTAAGGCAACTCACTTATATGACAAAGGACTCCAGTGAAGCCATTTGGACAAACGCATCGGAAGTCATTCACCTGGTCTTGACACGTTCCCCCATTCAAACAAGGATTCGAAGCACACTCATTCAAATCTGTTAAGAGACGCTACACTATTCATTAAAAACTGTAGGGACACATGCTTTAACGGATCACATCAAAATGAACAAAATAAGATAAGATTTATTTAAAGTCGACAAGACATATACAGAAAACATAAGCTCTATTGCGCTTTTATAACCGACAGTAAAACAATAAAAATGTTATATCTTTAACCCTTACAAAAATATATCAAAACCCTTATAGCTATCCTGATAAAACAAACATCTGAAGAAAAAGAACTTTATGGCTATATCTGTTGACCTAGATAATCAACTTCACTGTTTAAAATATATAGCAAGTAAGATTTTGGCGGACTTTTCTAATTTTTATAATTTAATTTTGTTATTAAATGATGGCGTACACCTTCCATATATTTCCCAAACAGAAGATCCAATACTACTTTCATTTAAATAGTGAACTTAATTTTTTATTAAAATACCTGATCCAAAGTATAACTGTCATTGAATATTTACGAAATTCCGACTTTATTTGCAAAGGCTTACTCACGCCGAAGATAAATCAACAAAAGTGCTGACAAGGTTTTTTTAATAACACTTTTGAAAAAAAATCGTCAGCACGCAGTGTACTCATTTTCACTTCTCTGCAAGTGGACTTGGAAGGAGCAATACATTAAGTGTCAAGTTTAAACTTTCTTTTTATGTTAAATCGCAAATACACGAATCGTGTCATACGAATAAAGGTTTACTTGAGATCGCATTTTGGCCACATTCACGAAGGGAGGAAAGGACCAATTCAGATGTTAAATATTCAACACATTATAAAGTTATTTGAACATATATGTGTTCCTCATTACATGATATAGATTGATATTAAAAATAAGCATACATGCAACGATCACATGATAGGTATGAAATTGAAAATGGAAAGACATAAAATAGCATCAGAAAAACAGTAATAATAATACGTAAGTTTGTATTGAGTATTTATACAGATAAACAATGAGAATGTATTAGCGTCTTTGTCGGCAACTTTTGCTAGTCAGTAGTTTGATTAATAGAAGATTACAAGAGACCTATTTTAAATCGTGTTTTCTTTTCTTTCTTAATATACATAAATGTATTATTGTGATACATATGTGAGTTAACTGAAGTTTAGCTATGTTCAGATATGAACACAAAGTTGAAGAAAAAGTGTCTTGTCAATTGTGACGTTAAACAGTTTTAAGATTATTATATTTATAAATTAATTCCTATAAATTAATTCCTTTATTGTCTTGTTCACTGAAAGGATACAGGCCAATGAGTATTTGCATTCAATCGCAAAAGGTCTTAAACACTGGGTTTGTTTATAAGGCATAAATGCCACATTGTAATATGCCTTTGTGAAGACATGTTTTTGCTAAAAATGATATTTGATTTTTTAAAACCAGGAAATAAACTCGAAGTCAATGTTTGTTCCAGTATATTTTATATTGAGCTAATATCATAAAAAACGCAACGGTATCTTGTTGTTTAGGAAGACTGAAGTATTTGGGACCAAATACAAACTCACATCGTCGAAGTGGTAACTCGACGAAAATTCACTTTGTCCAATTGTTCGTATAATTGATTTCGTACGAGAGTTATGTCAAGACGAACTTCCAAATCGGGAATGAATTGTAAACTAACAAGTTTGAAGTTGTTATCGATTCAATTTTAAGCAACCAATGCGTTAAAATGTAAAATGATTTTAACAATTCTCTAATAAAACCTTGATTTTTTTAACTCATAAACACACATCAACAAGAAACAAATGGTATATGTTTTAAACTTGCCAACCGTACTTAAAATAAACGAGAATGGAGTTTGTAAAATTGAAAGTCTGGCTTCCCTAACACAATTGTGTTCTTTGGAATAGCATAAGCCCTTTCTAATAAAAGGGACATATTGCAACAGATTAAAACATATTTATATATAATATATAAACACCTAAATTACAATTACTAAATACTGTAAATTTTATCAAAATGCATTGGAACTACCCTTGAACTTTAACTGTTTCTTACATATACTATAATACCTTGACTGTCTTATTACAGGGTTTTTAAGTGTGTGTTAAGTCCTGAGTGTTTGTATATGTGTGTATATACCCATGACCATGTTTTTAATGAACATTGCCATTTTATGTAGATTTTGCCAATAAACTTTATGTTTGAACTCAGATTAAAGATGTTAATAAGTATAGAGTTATTATGCTCGGTATTTTGTATGTTATTTAAAACGGTGATTAACAAAGGACTTTGTTTAACATAACATAATGTCGCACGCACAAGTCGCATACGAGTCGGCAGGTCTACAATTAATGTAGAATTACACCTACATCGACTTTTTTATTGAATATAGTATGGTTAATCAACAGTGGAAGAAGTATTGAAAACAAAACATACTATTCCGGTAAATTCATGCTGACATTTTCAAGTGACAATCAAATGACGATTTTGTTTTATAATACAATTTGTTTCATTTAGCGCATCATTTAACGCTGGAAATATGTTGTTGAGAAAATTGTTCATACCAGTTTTAACCAGGTTCTTGAAAGCGATATAACAACTACGAAAGTACGTGACAACCTCTTTGCGCAGACGAACAAGTCAATAGCAAAAAATGAGATAATAACTGCAACAAAATAGTATTACAATAATAATAATTATATATATTTAAAATCTCTTACGGTTGGCTTTCACAAAATAAAATGCAGACAATAAACTCCATGCAAGAATCAAACCTTTCATGCTAGATTGATAGTGTAGACAAACATGGTATATCATAGTGAATGACATACCGTCTTTCATTTTAATGTATCTTGATAAGGCCATGTACAACTGCAGCTCATGGTATACAGCTTTGGGTAGTTGTAGACATGATATCTTTGGCTATACTTTGTACATGCAAATGAGTTGATTGGTTACAAGCAATGGTTGGATAGATATCATCAAAAGGTCAAAGTTTAGTGGCAGAAATGGTATATAAATGCCTATGGCTATTCGAAACATGACCATGCCGACATTCTTATTATAGATCAATATACAAATAACACAATGAGTAAAGTGTCATATCATAAGAGTGAACAGCACATAGTTAGTATTAAGGAAACAACTAAGGGAAAAAATTCCTAATTGCATCGCAGCTTTGATTTTTCTAGCTTCAAATAATAAGAAATACATTTTAAATTATCTTATTGATAAAGGCCATGATGTTTTACCCAGAACACTAAGAATGTTAGTACTTATTTTAATTTTTCATAACGACAAATCGGCAACTGGCTGCGCCTGGCTTGCCGACTGAGGTATTTAGGAAATCAGAAACTTATAATTTATATTTAAATTGTATATACAAAGATATTTAATTTCTGTTTGTCAACTTGCATCATTACGTGACAGCATTTGGATGTGATTTTTTGAAGGGTTTAGTTGATCATTTTTGGTTGCAATACATTTAAACCGAATGTGATATTTTAGCAAATTCCATCACAAATAAGGAAAATACACTTGCTTCAGCATTTTTTTTATTTGAAATTTGAATACAAAATGGTTGCGATAGGTCCGATGACCATGCATAAAAGTTGTTGTGGCCTTTACAAACACTTCACTTTTATGCTGCCTTCCTTTTCACATTGCAAATTGTAAATCGAACGTTCAGGAGCTATACAAACATCGTTCGATAATTACCCTTGCTCCGCATTTTTTAATCAATAAAAAATAAGATAAGTGGTACCAGGGAATGGTTTCAGCATTATTCCTACATATAACCCCAATAATAGAAGACAGTTACAATAGCAACCCCGACAAACGACCGTGAAGACGCTGCAATATTTTTTTCCTTGTAAAGTCGGGTCCATGCTGTGAATGAAATAAACAAACATTCACAGAACATTCTACTGTTTTTCAAATAAACTGAGCAAATCATATTCTTCACTGAATTAATTAAATCACGATCATAATGCCATTTTGCAATGAATATTCAGGCCAATTATTTTGCTCCAAAAGCGAAAGCAAACAGGATTTTTCAAAGGTTCGATCTAAGATGTGAAACCAATGTTAACATCATTCGCATGTATTGATCCTCTTAGGGAGTTTTAACTTTTCCTTTTTGGCGACATATATCGGAAAGGATGCTTTTGAAGTGTCATTTAAATTTATGGAAGGTAGTTAAAGATTTAGTTGGCTATACGTATGTGCTATTTAAAATCGGCTATACACTGACAATAATTTCCATTACAACTGATACATATACGTATGCTAATATATGCAATCTATAACGCATGTATATCTCGACGGGTTGGGGTCGGGGTGTGTGAAAAACATCCACGAAATTGCTTGACCACCAATTGGTCTTCGCTCCAAATGATACGCTCATGGGCAGCATGTATCATCAAAGACAACAGTTTACCTGGTTGTATCGATGTTTATTATGAAATAAATAAATAGAATAATATATCTGAAAATGAGTAGTTTACAATAGCTGAAGCATATTAATATGCAAACTATTTATTGTTACAGACCTATTCAAAACCTGACCTGCGCAACCACATCTGTGAGTACATTTCTGTTGCCAGTGGGGCTATCTCACCCCATTAACAATTATGCGGCAAAACATTGTTAAATCAGTTCAATATTAAGCGAGTGTAAAAAACGAATTCATATTTAAACGTTTAACCCCAGCTACATCACATATAATTGTATGACAAACTCAATCACAAAAACGTCTCTTATTTAAGCAAGCAAGCTAAAATTTATTTCATCTTAAGTCAATTCATATTTTTGCTAGATTTCAATCCAATTTGTTT
>NC_069122.1:36734048-36847913 GCF_026914265.1 Mya arenaria
TATACATGTAAACATACATATATTCAACAAATAACCAATGTGCTAATGTTAATACATTAGGTTTTAGGTCGGATGTAAATATAATCCTTTGTTTCTTTTTGCGCATTCCTTTAATAAAGAGAGGGAGCGCTGGAATGTGTTATTATTTAAAACAATAATTACAAACATGAACACAGTTATGCTCTTAAATATTTTAAAAGACTCGTACAATCCTTTCCATATTTGTATATTTTTAACAAATCTCATTAGAAACTTTTGTTATTAATCTCAAAATGATGTAGTGCAATCATTCTCCCAAAAATGGGTTCTTTTGGTTAAGAAAGTGTAATTAAAAAATATTTAAAAAAAGTCTGCTGAGATGACTGTAAAACTTAACATTTTATTTGGTCTAACCCTAACATTCTTTATTTCGTGTACATGTAAAATAGATTTACGAGTATAGATTATTTTTGTTGAGATTATTAATGTCTGGGATACACTATAATGTTTAGATATAACTTATTTTTACAACTGAAACTGTGGTTGGATTTGATTTCTACTTTTCATTAAAAGGTTTTGAAATGTTCCGATATTTCTTTAAGTTTAAAATCCCACATGACAGATCAAACAATATTGTTTGCACTTTATGTAACTGAGTACTGGCTTAGTATTTTGAAAGCTTGAAAGGAGCCTACTATTTAACACATTTTCATGAATTACATTGTCTTGTACACAGGAATGTTTTGACACTTTCTGAGACAAAACTAGATGAAATAGGTGCGTCCATAAAATATTTGTTATTCTATTCAGTCAAACAGAAAAGAACGGAAGGACGTTTTAAAGGACAATTGAAAGTTTTCGAAAATTACATTTTGTACCAACAGTTATTTCTTTATGTAACAAATTTTCATTGGAAGTTTATAAAAAGTAAGAACCAAGAAGTTACCAATCAAAGTCAACAAAGTGGTCCACGCTCTTAATCTTAGCAGTAAGATAAAAGACAGTTAGGTAACTTAGTAAGTGTATGACATTATATCTGATATACCTTTGCCATAGTTTGTATATCAATTTAAACGTTTGAAATGAATGGCGTAAAATGCCATTAGAACTCAAATACTCAAATACATCCTTGTTGCAACCTTCAACAAATACAATAACCAATAATGCGCTACATAAATTAAAATGTAAAATTATTATATGAAATAAAAAATATATAATGCGATGAAATAGCTGCTCCACTATGTAACAGGAGACTGTTTATTTGAAAATGTATACATACAATTAGAAGTCGACCATATACTAACACAGTAAACTGTAGAAACATAATACGTACTACTGCATATTCGTGTTTGCCAAAGTGTTCGTTATGTGGAAGTTGTCACTGCTAGTTCTTTAAATGGGTTTGCGATCAAACTCACATTTCTTGTATGGGTCAATGTTTTGTGATGTGGTAAGAAGAATGGTCAAACCATTGTTGACGGTGCTTTTTTAAATACAAGTATTAAAGTGTTCATTATCCTGGTAGACCAGGACATTTCATTTAGTATCAGAACTTGAATGTTGATAGGTATAGTGTTTATCCAAATGTATTTTTGAAAAATACATAGCACATAGGAAATTAAATCTTATAAAAATAAATATATCAACCATAAATATTTTAGTGCTATCCTATACTTGTCAACATGTATTAGCTTTTATTAAAGTTACTGTTAAACTACCTAGGTATAAAGTTTCCACCTAGTTTGCTCCAATCCAACAACATTGCATCCTTTGTGAATTTACATTACAAACATGTTTTCTGGGGACAAAACACAACTTGATACACAAGTGCAAAAATGGCAAAAACTTACATAAAATGTATGTCGTTGTGACATACGCGGTGTAACGGCATGAAGTTAGCGGCCTAGCGACGTAAAGTTTTTTTCTTTTTTAAATATTATTCAACATATATACTAAAACAACAATGTTATAATATATGAAAAGCACTAAATCATTATATAATACCAAAATATTCGGTAAAACTGTTCAAACATCTGTTTGTGACTTTATGTTTTTTCTAGTATGAGAAAAGAATGAAAAAAAACATTTTTAAAGATATGCATACTATCGACATGATCTCTACTATCGCTGATGAAATATGCTTTATATATCTATAACCTAGAGTAGCAAATATCAGGCTTAAATAACAATATTCAGGATAAGTAATATTATAATCGGCGTGAAGTTAGCGGCCTAGCGGCCTGGCGGACTAGCAGCGTGCAATTGGCGGTTTGGATTCCTTAAATTATCAATTAAGTCCGTTTTAGCAGCCCAACTTTTTGTTTTATTTCAAATCATCTTTAAGGGTTGTCTTCGAAAAGAAAAAAAATAAATGTATGATTTTTATGTAAAATTATCATCTAGTAGCCATTTTTAATATTTTTTCAAACAATCCGTTATCCGTTTTCTTCAAAAAGCCATTACAAAGTTATTATTTATATAAACAAATTCGACAGCTATTATCAACAAGTCGATATAGCAGGCCAGCGGCCTGGCGACCTAGTGGCGTGAAGTAAGAGGCCTGGCATTGTCAAAATTGTTTTTCTATTTCAGTGCATTTGTATGCGTTTCCTTCTTAAACAATGATAAATTTATGTGTTTTTTTTCACAGATTAACATTTTTAGCGATTATCAGCATTTTTCATTAACGTCGAACAAGAAGCCTAAAATGGTTTCTTATTTCAAAGCCATTTTGAATGGTTGAAGCCATTAAATTTATGTTTTTATACACGAATTATCATCCGAAGCGATTATAAACATTTTCCCATCAAGTCGATAAAGCAGTCCAGCGGCGTGTAGATTTCGGCCTGGCGGCATAGCGGCGTCAAGTTAGCAGCATTGCGGCTTAACGACCTAAACGTGTTTATCTATTTAAAACGTTTTTTTTGGGTTTTCTTCAAAAAGAATGATAAAAAAGTGTTTGCATTCACAAATGATTCACCTTTATATATTGTCAGCATTTTCATAAAAAGTATTTCTATCAGACCAAAATTGCTTCCTATTTGAAAGCATTTTTATGCGTTTTCTTCAAAAAATAAGTACAATTTAATGTTTTCTATGCACAAGTTATTTTCCTGAAGCGGTTATCATCAATTTGTTTTAAAAATCCAGCGGCTTTAAGTTTGTGGCCTGGCGGGCTTAATTTTTTTATTGTTTCAAAGCATTTTTTGTGCGTTTTCATCAAATTAATGGTAATTTAATGCGATTTTAGGAACAAATAATCATATAGCAGCGATTATCATCAGCCATCAACATTGTAGATTAGGCAGTCAATTGTTTTCTATTTCATAGCATTTTTTACGTTTTTTTCCTTACATTTATGAATATTTCAATCACAATACCTGAAGCAGGAAAATATGGCGCGCAAGACTCAGGTTCGTAGCTCAAAGGGCAATAGCACAGTGCCCTTAAAACGTTATTGATAACTTCTATATAAGTATAGCGATGGTGTTGTTCGAATTCGGAAAAGAAAACTATGCCATACACAGTGGGACTATATAGAATTATTTGGCACAAAAGTTTTCTATGATATGAAAACGTGTGGCGTGTATAATTCAGGTCCGTAGCTCAACGGACAAGGTCACAGTGAATTTTTACTATGTAAGTATGATAAGGGTGTTGTTCGTGTCCTGCCTGTGACATTTTCCATGATGTGATCTTGAAATGACTTGGCACAAATGTTCACCATAGCATTACGATATGTCTTAATCAAGAATAAACATATTCCTTATACGTCAAGATCACAATGTACTTTTGGATATTTTTTTATGTAAAGTGTAGTGATGTTGCCGTCTGTGTTGACTTATATCTTTTAAGTAAATAACAGGAGTTTAGTTCTTAATTGGTTATATGTTCACCTATTTAGGCCAACACTCAAAACTGAAAACTCATTTCTATACACGCCGTCTCAAGGTCAATGCCACAGTTCAATGTCATAGGATTTCGTGTGTGCTCCACAAATCGTAAACCCGATTTTCGTTTTGATAAATTGAGCATTTGACCCTTGTTTAAAGAAAATACTTAAAGGGGTTTACGACTTGTGGAACAATTTAAGGCATCTAGGCCGCAAGTCCGCCAAGGTACGCCGCTAGACCACTTGGCTGATAGATCAATATAAATATTGCAACTCGCATTAAAAAGCGCAACAGCAAATGCCTTGAATAACATCAACTAATTTAAGGCCGCTATGCAGATAGGGCATCAGTCCACTTACTTCACGTCCTCAGATGCCGCTAGGTTGTTTGAAATAAAGTGTTGATAATCGCTTTGGAAAGATAATTTGTGCATAGAAACATTAATTAAAAGAGGCCTTTTGAAAAAAAACGCATACAAAATGCATGAGAAGAAAGCAATTCTGAGCTGCTTAAACGAAAATTTGGGAACATACTGATACTCGCTAAAGAATGTTCATTTATGAAATTACTGTAGAAAAACATTTATTTATCATTTTTTAAGAAAACAATGCATAAAAATGCTTTGAAAGAGAAAATAATTTTAAGCAGTTAAGCTGCTAGACCGCTTACGTCACACCATCAGGGTAGAAAACAATATTTGGTGACTCGAACGACTTTTTGGGAAAATACTGATAATCACTATTGTATATTTATTTGTGGGCAGAAACTATGAATTAATCATTGTTTTAGAAGGAAACGCATAAAAACACACCTTTGAAATATAAATTTATTTAGGCCGCTATACCGCTAGGTCGCTTACTTCAGGCCGCTAGGCCACTTGACTGCGTGATCGATATTGTGGAAAAAAGAATTAGCTCTATATGCTGTGAATTAATGAATTAAAAACATTAATGAATCGTTTTTTTCCCAGAAAACGCAAAATAGAACACAATGTTAGGAGGCCGCTATCCCACCAGACCGCCAACGTCACGCCGCTAGGACGCCAGGCCGCTAATTGCACACCGCCAGCCGCTTACTTCACGCCGCTAGACTGCAAGGTTGCTAATTTTACGTACGTATCATTGTGTACAACAGATTGAATATTTCTTACTGATGTAACACATCGCTTCCTACAATTGTATCTTTCGAAGATTTTGCGTAATTTTCCAAATCGATATTCACTGGGTTTGTCTACTAAATCCCAGTTAGTTTAACAATACGCAATTTTAACCAGGAAACCATTATGCGCTATTTTTAACTCAGCTGGGATAGCGATTAAAATATTGTTTATATCATGTGAAATGATGTATTATCGGCCTTATACTAGCTCGTATTGACAATTCTAGTTGTTTGGTGGAAATTGAGTATTCACAGATGTTGGGACCATCTAGTGTCTAACACCACCTATGTGACTTCTGTGCTTTGCTAATTAAAAAGGTTTCGTTTCTGTCGTGTATTTATATTACTCGATGGACCTACATCAAAACTAAGCAATTCTAAACTATGAATAGACCTCGAGTGTTACCACTTGACAAATGTAACAGATTAAGATTTGTATCTCGTTAAAATATACTTAAACTCAAATAAATGTAGCAAATTATGCTGTTGAACTTATGTAGTTAAAATATTGTTTATGTACCATATATAATGTTAATAGTTGATAAACGGATATTCGCATTGAATGTACAACACGCATTTCCTTAAGACATTCTTAGCGATATACATGTATGGTGGGTAATAATGATCCTTGAACAACATAAAATAGTTTTTACCCAAGCTATTATGGGAATATTGGACCGACGGCAGTTATTAGGCAAAAATATTGTGAAAATTACAATATCTGGCAAACATTAAATTAACGTCGGCTCGGCATTCACTTTCGCAGACGATATACTGTCTTATTTACACGCTATATATTGTTGTAGTGATTATTGCATTTCCCATCGTTTCACAGCAATATTATGAAAATGATTCGTGAAAAACTGTGGTTACACGTTTACATCAAATAACATCGACCCGACCCGAAATCGATATTTAATATCATATCTTAAGTCTTAAATACGTCGGCCCAACTTCAATGTGATAATGTTAACCGATGTTGGACCGATCAAGGCGGACCGATATCAAACCGACATTTTACTGTCGTCTGCCCGATAATGTTAGCGACATCGATTAGATATTGAATAGTGTGTAGATAAAGCATGTCACTGACTTAATTTAGATGATAGGTTTATGTTGTTAACCGATACTATCTTCAACGTTAATAATAGTTCTATAAAATGGTTGGAACTCAAACCATAATTTAAATTGTTTACGTTTCATAACTCTCTGCTTTTTCAAACTTATTCTTAACACTACTATAACACTTACCATAGTGTAACCGAGAGAATCGTCGCTTTGTGCTAGTAACGCCGTCATCAACTGTAGTGCCCTTTGATGTGTTGTAAACATGACGTTTAACTCGTGGAGATTGAGCAAATGTGGAATCACAACGTCAGAGAAAGCAAGTCCTCTTAAGGAGAGTGTTTTTAGGTGTTTGAGATGTCCAAGGTCGAGTTGTGAATTATTTGATAGACTTGACCCATCGAAGCTTATGTGTTCAACACGTTGAAGTTTGCAGAAGATGTCCTCAGCTTTACATTGCAAATCAACTGATATCAATGTGAGTTTTTTCAAACAGGTTATATTGGAGGACAAAATTGAAGTTACCAGTTTGACTGCACATACGTTACGACTGAATTTTATTTCGCATTCTAATAACCCATTCAAATTCAATAGGTTTATGTCCTCACAGGGAACATATTTCAAATGCAGAAATTTTAGATTAATGCATTTCTCTAAATCCAAAATACTTGGATCTTTCTTGTACATCAACACAGAAGGTAGGTCAGGTATTGTAATGTTTAATGACACAATATTCGATTTGTTTTTCCCGCAGCAGTCTGTCATGCGCTTTTTAAAACGTGCCGTATACTCATCATTGAAATAAAAATTATCACAAACATGATAATAATCAACATAACCATCATAAAAATCCTCATTACAATTATAATTATTATCATGATTATAATCATCATCACAATAACCATAAAAATCATCATCATCATAAAAATAATCATCATCATAGTAATAATAATCACCATCATCAACATAATCATCATTCTTATCATCATTTGTATCAAAATCCCGGTAAACAAGATCATGATGATTACAGAAGACAATATGCTGCTGCATGAGCTCCATCCCGGTGTGTCCGTTTTTCTCCGCCTCCTTATATCCTTTCAGTAGCATGGACTGGAAAAACCTTGCATGTTCAACTGAATAACCGTCTCGTTCAAAGTCTTTAGGAAAGAGGTCATTTAATGTCTTCGAAAACACTTCAGCAGCAGTTGTATTCAGGCCACATAGAAACAAAAACATTTGAGTCAAGTTAAGCACCCCTTCTTCCATATTATCTTTATATAATTCCTGAACGTGTTGACAATGTTCGAACAAATCGGATCCGCAATTCGCTAAAAACAATGCTGCCAAGTATTCTTGAAGAGTTTTATGCAAAAACTGATAAGACGGGGTTCTTTCACCTATTTTATTACTGCAGGACATGATGCCAGATTCAAGAGACATCCGTTGGTACTCCTTCTTTAACTGATCTTCTTTTATGACAAAAACAATGGAATCATCCTTATTTGCTGACAACAGTTTACTGAAAGCAAATTCACTCAATGAATCAAGAAATTCCTTCGGAATGTCGTTGTCCTTTATTTTTGTCTTGTCGTTCATTTCACACCACCGTTCTTCTATTATTTCCCTGTATACTTCAGATTGAGACATGTTTGCCTTTAGTTTGTTTCTGAACCAGAGCCAAACAACGTGAACAAGCACGATTGGAATACCCTTGAAATGCCACAGACCTTTCTTTTTCAGTTCTTTCACGCAGGTATATCGACGTTTTTTTACTTCATCTTTCTGAAGTTCCTTAATTATTCTCCGAACAAGTTTTTGAGGTGACTGAACGCCCTGCATCATCACATGGTTGCCAAGCTTTAAGCGTGTTACTTTTAGCTCCGCTAGTTTATATGGTCGTGTTGTAATCAGTGTTGTGCAATTAAGCCAACCTGTTTCAACATGAGGAATTCGTTCATCACGCTTACAGCTACCATGTTGCCACTCGTCTAACCCATCAAGCAGAAGAAGACAAAATTCTGATTTCAAAATCGCTGCTAACAGTTCTTTTGACTCTTTATAATCTGAATTGATCTGTTCAATCAAACACTGCAATATATATCCTTAATGTAACATCGATCTTCAACTTCTCGCAGCCTAATGTAGAATAAGAAAGCGAACTGGCTTAACTGGCTGTCTTCTTTTGTCCCCCCTGTTTCTTCCTCCTTCAGTTTGCACCAGTCATCGACAATCTTTTTACACATCGAAGTCTTCCCTGTGCCCGGTTCTCCCTCCACGAATATTGTTTTAGCCAACATGTCATTGTCGCTCTGAAATATCTGATCTATTTCCAATGTATCTTTCTTTGTTATTTGACCATATTTGTCTTTCTTGTTCTTCCATTTAAGTATAGGCTTTTCATAAATGTCTTCTACAGCTGCATCAATGTCTAATCGGACGTTTATTCTGACAGCAGCGGTTGTTTGGTAATGGTTAAGCAACTGTTTCTGTAAATCTGAAAAACATATCATATTTCGTTTAAGGTATTTCGAAATGAAGTACTATTAAATAACGTTGTTAGTATCAGATGTTTTATGCGGTAAGCAAGTAATCAAAAGTTAAACCAACGCTTTCCCTAGTTACATGCATATTTGACAAACAATAAGTTGATTATTGAATTTCTAATAGAGAACAAAACTTTGCGGTTATATAGTTTAGGTGGGATGTGAAGCATTACAAAGCTTTTGTTAAAATCTGATGTTCGATGGCATTGTAATCAAGATCATTAACAATTTAGTAATTAATAACAGGAATTGAATCTCGACATTTGTGATAACAGCACAAATGTCATGAACATACATTGTAGTTCAAAATGTATGGCTTTGACACTAATTCCTTATATACGAACGTGTGAACTTGACTTTTCAGATGAGAGCACGAGTTTTATGTGCAACATATATTCTAATGCAGCTGAAAAAATTTATGGACGTTAGATTGAATTCATAGAAAAACCTAAAAGACTCAAAGGTCATGTAAGAGACACGAAATATTGCTGTGATATCTACAATGTACATCGTTGCCAATGCAGATGTCAGAAGACCAGGAATGATGTGTATGTAGTGCAATAGTTCAAAACCAATATATCTTTGTGAAAAAGATTCAAATAATAATATATAAAGAGGAGCGGTATCCACGACGAACATCTTTTACGTGTTCTGTGGAAATATAATGAAATTTCAAAAAAACGATTAAGTTGTGCAGGAAAAGTAATGCTATGAAACATATTTTGTGATAAATCGTCGTTCAAGTCTGACACTGACCTTTGAGTTGTCCTTTGGTGTTCTATAGGTGTCTGAACTTGTATTATTTTCAATTCATTGTTAAATTAAGAAATAAGAAATCATGACCAAAGAAATCATGTTGTCCTGACAATTGAGAATGAGTGACACATCTTTTTATCATGCTCTACAATTTTGTGAAAATTGAACTCTTTTAACTCTCAAAAGGTTAAGACACAAAGTACTGCAACTCCCGTATTAGGGTACATTGACTTTCAAGTGTGACCTTGATCTCTGAGATCCGCTCACGAATTTTATGCACAACCAGCCTTCTCAAACCGTTGTAAATTTCCGTTAATTAAGAATAGAAGTGAGTAAGTTATATCTAACTTCATACGAGTAATAAATGGTGACCGACGAACAGTGCTACTTCTATGTTTCTCCATCCGATTCAATATATTAATATATTATGTTTCTCATTTCGGGTGGGTGGGATAAAAAAAGTTTACTGGTTCATTTACCATAATACTCTTATACATGTAAATGAGAAAACGTCTGTTTAACATTTGGCAAATGCGTGTGTAACAACATCAAACTTTTTTTATAAAATATATACTGTTAGTCCAATTTAATTAGAATAAACCTCGTTAAATCGTTTGTAAATCAATCTTGAGTGGCAAATATGACAAGGGAAGAAACTTTCCTTATAATAAAATCAAGTTAAGGACAGATACAACCATAACTCAACGGTCTAATTTTCTGTTGTTGTTAAAAAGCAGTTTCAGAAATTCGATTATCTAACAAAATGAAAAATGAATTCTTTCTTTAAAAATCCAATGTTTGTGTTCAATGTCAAATATATTTCTTCGCCATCAACGATACAATTTATATGTTTAAAAGGACAACTATAGTTGGTTTCCCTGCTAGAAAAGTTATGAATCCTTATAGTGTGGATTTTATTACACAAAATCTAAAATAAAATAAAATATTTGGAAACATGAAGTTTCAATCTGCGTGGAACTGTTGTGCGTTATGTATCTACTGCTCGAGCATTTAAGAGAAAACTTCACGAAACGAAACTTCACGAAAAGGTTACTTTCCTTCGTAGGTAGGCCACGGAAAGGGTATGTTGTCAAACTAAAGTGTCTCAAGTGGGCAAATGAAATAAGACAGTGCGAGAAATCCATGGAATCAAAGAAAATTTGCTGATTTCAGTTCAAAATCCTATTTTACCTCACTTGTGACCATACAAAAAATATCATGTTTACTCGTGGCTGCGCAACTCGTTATTTTCCTTTTCTATAATCCATCTTGAAATAAAATACGATCTTCACGAAATTTACATAACCACTTTTTCATATACTTTAACTTTAAGCAAGCATACAAAGGAATAGTAGTTAAGGATTATCTTCATTTGGAATGACTGTACTCATACGCCAACTGAAGCCTCTCCTTATTACCCAAGAGTGAATAATATTCATTCATGCAAATGTGAGAGTATGCGCGCAAAATGCTGCTTTTTCAAGTTTCAATTGTATCACATACTTAAATGCCAAATACTCCCCTTCGAATCCTTTACAGAGGCTACCTCACCTGTTTTGACGGTGCCCCAAAGTAGCATATCACCGTCCAAACTACAGAACAAATTACACATTTAGCTCGCACCAACGTCGAAGGAAATATTTCGGTATTAAATTATTTCAATGCGAAGATAATTGTTATTGCTGCTGCAAAAATTCAAATAATACGTAAACAAAGTTTAAAAGTAGCGAATAGCTTGAAATGCATATATATAGTTATATCAATGCGCAAAGACCGCCCTCTGTATTGCACCTATGCTAATACAATTCAAATGATCTTACATGAAATATATCCATGTATCAGACGAAGATGTTCGAAATTAAAATATTTCCAAATGAGTATTGATGTACATGTTTCCAAACCATAATTATATCAATATTTTAATATCAATATTTTTAGTATCAATATTTTAACTTATATCGAAGACTATTTATGTAGAACCATTAATTTCGATGTGTTGATGACACGACCAAGTATGACCCGGATTTTGGAATATATTAAAGATGTCGGACCAATCGATTAATTGCCGTGGAATTTCCTAAGTGTGATTTAATGCATCAAACTGGATTTAACAATGGATCATTAGTACAAACAAGGGTTATTATAAAAAAATAATTGATTTACATCATCGCATTGTGGTAGTACACGTTGAATTCAGCGCAGTATCTTTTATGACTGAAATGTATCTGGTGAAATAAAAAAAACAATATCTATATTCTAATTACCCACTATAGTTAAATGGTGGTATTCAAACTAAAACACGGAAATACGAACTTAGTGAAATTCCAAGAAAGAAAAAACATCGTTTTGCTTGCGGCATAAACCAACAGGTTTTAGACCAGTCCATGTTAGTAGTGGTTGCCAGTATAGATTTGAAAATAATGCCAAAACACAACAATATGTTATCAAATATTTTGTAAAAACAAATCATTAAGATTTAAACATCCTTCGAGTTATTAAGTTTTAAATTATTAACGAATAAAGTTACTATTTATGATCCAAGCATGATGGACACAGGGCTAGCCCGTCTGTTATATCGGAACCCCACTTAGCTGCCTTAAACGCTAAGATTTGAAATCTACAAATATATATTTTTGACTAGACAAATGTATGTGTAATTTACTTATATGTCATATTAAAAATAAAAAAAATAATGCATTACTTAATTGTTCATGCTAGTGATATCAAGACTGTCTATATAGCATAACGGAGATATGTACAGGGTTTCAGAAACTAATGCCAAAACAGCATGTTCACAGAAAGAAATAGTCCATATACTTTTACATTTTCTTGCCAATCTATCCCGTACTGTTCTGTGGCCTTGTTTGGCCTTTTATTCCTTCTGGGATTCATATGAAGCGTATTATGTCTATGAAAGATGATAAAAACAAGCCATACTACCCTTATTTGTAATTTTAACGTAATAAGTTTATCCGCAGACATCGTGAAAGTTCAAAAAGGGGCAGTTTTTCAGTCTGACATCCTCTGAAATTTTGTCAGCCCGAAATATTTTTTCGGGTCGAATACAATTTTAACATCGCCTTTTTTGACAGTCTCGCACAGTGAATGACTCGTTATAAAAATCGTGATTTGTCGATTTCGTGTGTTTTTTTCTCCGATTGTACTGGTATCTTAACAATCAAAAAGCATGCTCTAAAAGATAAAACATTTGGAAATGCCATTTAAAACCTGCTTATCGCAAATTTTATGATTAATTTTTAGCATCGCGGAATATAAGCGGTATCATGGTTATGTACTACAAGGGGGGGGGGGGTAGACGTTGCGTAATGTTTAACTAGAGCGATACTGATTCAAAAATCTACACTCTATCTAATATGACACGGGGATAGTAAGCAAATAGTAATTTGAAAACATTATTGAGAAATTGATGTTATATTTGATTTATATTTTCCATTATTATTGACTTTTAAGCGTAGCTAATAGTTGACGAACATTACATATTTATTATATTATTACACTTGAACGTGAAAACTGTTTGTGAAACGGACCGAACTTTTGAAGATTTGTAGTCGGACTAAGTCCAAATTTACCGGTCAACACCATCGGCCGACGATATTCACAATGTCTGTTTCTGTATTTTGATGCGTTTATGCTGTTCTGTAAAAACTGCATGTGCAGCAACAATGTTAATTATGAATAAACTTTTTCAAACATTAAATGCTTTCTCTAAATATGATGTCATATTTTTCAAAACACCCTGTTTGTTCAACAACCTCTTAATAGACGTTTTGGGATAATACGAATCCCGTTTTAAACATATATTTGTGAAGACTAAGAAATAATGAACCCTTAACATTTAATTTATCTTTCGCGTGGTATACCTTGCTTCCGGTTAAATATAGCCATCGTATATTTTTCTGTGCTAAATACACATTTATAATATTTAATGTATCATTGCTCTATTTCTATTGGTCAGATATTAATCGCTCCACATGTTTTTAAGCGAACTCTGTGGCAAAGAATAATTGCTTTACTTACAATATTCAAGCAAGGCATATATTATTTCTCATTTTGATTTTTTTATGATGAAGATATACATGAAAATAGTAAATCAGTTTCGAACCAATTCTTAAGAGAAAAACTTGATATTTAATCTTAAGTTCTTGAAAAACACTTTTAATGACGTTCGGTACTTTATGTGTTTAAAGGGGAAATCACGTCATTCATACATAGCAAATTATGACGTCATCTTACCGGATAGCGTTGTGATGTCATTATGATGTCACGATGTAAAAGATAGTAAATGTCATTAAAAGGTTTTTGTTGTTGTAATTACTACTGCCGTACTGGATATCATCTTAATATGTATTCTACTTTCTAAACATTATTAGAATGATCGCATGTATCTGTGGTTTTATTTATAATTACTTCATTTCTAAAATGCATGTAGTGCGGGAAACAGGATTGCTTTGTGGTGTTTGGTTCATCACAAGATCAGGTAAAACAAGTAGGGTGTTTTTGCTTTTATTTTAAACTTTTTTTCAACATTTGATAAAAGATTCTGAATCTCGTCGTCATAAAATACATTGTTTTATTCAACTCGTCCAGAAACTATGTTAGTAAGCTCACCAAAGGCTCGCTTACTTCCTTTTTGGCCACATCGAGGAATTTTCATCATTTTCTGACCCTGCACATTGCTATAAATTGTGAAACCTCTGTGATTTTGTAGTGTTCGAATAATATATAAAACTTGCATGCTGAAATGAAATGACTATCATCACCTCTTCCACTTTAAATAATCCTTTGTCTTAATGACACTTGATCTTTAACACACATGTTTTATTTCAAAAAATGTTAACATTGTCATTCAATAAAAATATTATGATGATTTTAAGTTTGTTTCATCTTGACAACTGCCTATTGCTAATGCATGTTCATGTTCTCCTTCTTGTAATTATTGTTGATATTACCTGGTACATGAATTATATATTTTAAATAGGTATATTTATGTTCGTATTACTTGTTACTTTCCTCATTGTATCTTTTTTCCATGAGTTTGTTAATGTATGATATTTAACCAGAATTTGAACTTCTTTGAATGGTGTATGTGTTTGCCATCTTGTATATCAATATAAATACATTAACTATGGAGGGTGTTATACCTTGAAATACATTACAATCTGAATAGATATCTTCTATGCTATTGATTCCCATGCACTTTCCTTTGTCCTGAAGTTACTTTCACAATGCTCAAGGTGATCAATTTTGATCGGTATATCCGGTGTCTATTGTACTTAGTCTGTCATCAACGATTGACATCACTCCGATAGTGATAATGCTAAGCAAACCATGTCACGTTAACCCTTTTAGTAGTAAGGGCCATCCGACAAATATGCAGAAGCAGACGAAAAGAATATGCAAAAGTTATTATTAAAATAATAGCAAGTATAAAATTAATTTACTTGAATGAAACATATGATTTCGGTAGATGTAATTTCTAACCGGTAATTAAAATAAAAAAATTTGATAAGTAATACCTACAATTTCTCATAATTGAAAGACTGTCTATGTTAGACCACAAGTTTAGGTTAACAAAATTTGTACTAAATTTCCTTTCGAAATTCCTAAAAAAACTCTTAAGAAAAATGTCAAAACTCAATGAGTTTCGCTGTTTTTCTCAATGATGATTAACTTATTTTATACTTATCAAATTAATTATTATTACTAATAAATTAACCTTATTGTTTCTTTGCAATTTCTAAATAAAATGAAATGCAAAACTGTAATAACAAGCAACAATCAAGTTTCACATGATCAAAGCCATAATCAGTATACGTTTTCCACTTTCATCTGCATCATTTGAATGAAAAACCAGTGAATAACAGTATTGTTGATAATAGCATATTGTCGGAGGTAGTGGCGGGTGGCAACGGGGCTTATCTTGACGCTGATTCGTCAGGCGGGTATCGATCGGATAGTTTGAATGGCAGCTCGCGTCACATTTATTGTTTTAATCAACATTTCCTCCTTAACCGCCTTAACAAATTTGATAAAACGTCAAAGGGGGATGATCTTGGGTGGTGCCCATTCAAAATTGTTAAAAAATGAGTTCAATGCAAAACTCTGGTTTGTAACCGAAAGGAAAAACAACAACCTTAAAATGGTATCTTTGACAAAAATATGTAAGGCCTAGAGCTCAAATGGTGTGTAACATTGTCTTGTGGTGCTTTACCAAGATTATTCTAATTAAGCCCCTGAGGTCAACATATAAATATTGTCCATGGAATACCTAGAATGTGATCTTTATACATATGGTATGAATTAATGGAATTAAAACAATGTAAACAGTTTTGAAAGCAAATATTAATGTCGTCCTCGGATGTCATTGACTGTGACCTTTTGACCTATTTTATTTTAAATCTAGCGCAATAAAGATAAGACCAGATGTACAGTTTTGAATTGTCAATGTTTGAATGACCTAGACTGTTACCTTTGGACATAAATTAATTTTTGAAACTACAACAATGCGGTTAAGACCATGTACACTGTGAAAACTGATAAAAATGTTGTGTTTGGATAACCTTGAGTGTGACCTTTTGACTGTTTTGTTATATTTTTGTGGTTCCTGCAATACAATTTGGATGATATGTACAGTTTTAAAAACAAATGTAAATGATGTGCTTTGATGACATTGATGTCGACATTTTGACCTACATTTCTACTTTTGAAGCTACTGCAATTAAATTCAGACCCATGTTTTGAAAACAATGTGGTTCTAGGATGACCATGACTAAGGTATGCATTCTTATTTCTGAAGCTACAACAATGAAATATGGACCATGCGAACAGTTTTGAAAACAACTATTAATGTTGTGCTTGGATGACATTGATTGTGACATTTTCATGTATTTTTCTAGTGTGTAAGCTACTCCAATGAATCCTGGTCTATGATACAGTTTTGCAAACAAATATAAAATTGACATTGACAGGTGACCTTTTTATTTTTTTTCTTTTTTTCAAATATTCGCAATGGAATTAGGACATTGTATGTTGTTTTGAATATAAACAAAAACTGATAAAGATAAAGATATATAAAGATTATTTGTTGTATGATTCTCTAAAGATCATCTACTGAGATTGTTCAAATAGTTGCCCCTGTGTTTAAAATTGGCCCAGTCACCAGGGGCAACTATGTTCCATGGAGGAAAGACTCACTTCTATACCTGGAGCAGACCAAAAGATAACACAGTCCATCAGCGCACTGTGTGCTTTGAATACTGATATGCGCAAACGCGTATCCGTAATAGGTATATATAAACGTAATCACTGAATGGATAGGTACATATATACGGAAATTATCTTGTTACGAAAGACATGTTCATTTTAAACCTCTAAATGATCTGTTTAGTTTATATGAATTTGTAATAATATGTTTTTTGTTTGAATCACCTTTGTATCATATTGTGTCAAAATTACGTTAAGATTACGTAGGTTGTTTTTCTATTTTGATTATTTATTTTCACATTGTACATTAACTGCTACATAGTTGCCCCTAGGGACTAGGCCACAAAACAACTTGATTATTGAAATCTGATAACGTAACTGTCATTTCTTCATTTATACAATTGACAAAACACGACTTTACCTACAAATGTTTTTTTTAAGAAGGCATTGAATAATATTTTCCTCGATTGGCTTTACTGGCCAGAAACACTCCGTCCAGTGCACATGAATGGTTTTACAAAAAAGTTAATTCCGTAAGGCATAACAATTCTTTACTTAGAGTCTGCTGGCTGTTTCAATGTTTATGTCCAAATAAAGGAATGGGTTTGACAAAATAGAAAAGAAAGGTGCACTTTAAAAACTGTGTTTATTCTTAGAAGCGTTGGGGTATTTCTAAAACCCGGTCCGACGTACAACCGTGCCAGACACTTTTTTTTAGTCGATTATTGCCTACCCTAAACGAAAAATGTACACCGGATTTAACGTCAATTAAGTATACTAAATTGGCATTCTTATCAATGGCTAGACATAATTATTTATGCTTGTAGCGAAAACAAACATTCTAATTAAATATTGAAATGCTGAAGTCGATATTTAAGTGAACGGTATTGCGATACGGTGGCCCAAATATATAGTAATAGTAGGATTTTACTCTACAAATTTATTGTTAGATCATTATCATAATCATAATCATCATCGTTATGACGGAATTCTACACGAAGAACTAAATAAAAACAAATCCCTTTTCGATGACGCTAAAGTTTCAAGTTGTTCTATGTCCAAACTAAAAGTAAATACTGTTTTTTTTATAAAATGATGAAATGGTATAAGTTTGCTTGTCAATCTCTATGAATATAACTTTTAGATTAAGCAAACATTTTGACAATTTAACAATTAAATACATAAGGAAAATCTCAAAAAAAGAAAAGCAGAAGCTAAAAATTGAGGCCATGTTTAAAATAACTTCTAAACACCTAGGTACTTTAATCCTATTTCATGAAATATGAAGGATATGACCGTTCTAATGAATCAGTATACAGTCTGTTCAAAACGCTATGTTTGTGTAATGTATAGGGAAAACAACAACAAAAAACGAGAACAACAGAAAGTGACCAGATTGTTGACATTATACAGATTTAGATTCATCTTAAGGTAATGGTACCTATGTCATAGGCTGTACTATATACGGACGAAATTTGCAAGCATATGTTACAGGCTCAAATGACAATAAGATTTGTGTTGACAACACGTTCTCTTTGCACAAACTACCAACAAAAGTCGTATCGCTTATATTAAAATTCCAGCAAAAAGTGCAGAATATTTTGGTGTAATTTTATAAGATAAGAATCAAAATGAGCTGAAAAATCAGTTTGCTCTTAACACCTTTTTCACGTTCAATGTCTCTAGTCTGAAATGTATACTTGAATTGAAAATCGCTCATCAATCGAAATGTCTCATTTCTGTTAAACGCGGTCACTCATAATTTCATTAAATTTAGGCACTGAAAATCAGCTTTATCCATGTTAGCACGCGCTTTAAATCTATACGTTCTAGGATTATAATCATAAAGTTTACCATCTTTTAAAAAATGTTCAAACAAATGTCTAAAAAAAGTATTTAATTGAAGTTTACTTGATAGTTCCTTTCAGATGAATATATAAGTGCTATTCAAGTGGAACACATACAAAAAAAGCCGAACTCAGGTGTCTAGCAGAAATATAAAACTGCGCAATGTTTTCAAAGTACTTTAATACAGCTTGATAAAAGCCTACATTGTAAACCCTAACTGTTTATTGAGAATTTGATCGAATTTACTTCATAATTAATAAGTTTGTGCATATAGACAATATAAATGTAAAACTTTAACGAGATATTTCACCAACAAACACTTTCATGACGTTTGGTGGAAATTGGATGAGAAATGATCAAGTTAGAGAGCGGACAAAGCTAAAATGGCCAATTTTGACAAATTCAGGGGGCCATAACTCTGGAGTGCCTAAGGCGATTTGGCTGGTTATCGAACTTGACCTAGATATTTTACCAACAAACACTTTCATGAAGTTTGGTGGAAATTGGATGAGAAATGTTCAAGTTAGAGAGCGGACAACATTGTGGAGCCGCCCGCCCGCCGCCCGCCGCCCGCCGCCCGCCATGGGTGTTCCCATAATACGGCCATCGTAAGATGGGCGTATAAAAAGGAATTATTTTACAAGGCAATGGGTTAAATATAAAACATATCATATAAAGTTGTTTAACGTCAATGAAGAAACAAAACACCGACAAAAGAAATAGACGATATAGTGACTCATGTCGCAAACCAATATTTATGCGAAAAGCAAAACTACCATACATTCGCATTATTTGTAAAAGCGATGCTGACGAGAAAAGGATTGACTTCTTGATTGGCCTAAGACGGGCCAGGATGCTCACGAATGCATCGAGTCCTTAAGAAAGGAGGTGGGAAGACAACACATGTTTGTCAAACATCTCTGCGATTCATCTCTCCAAACAAAATGCAACCGTCATAAGCAAGACATTCTCTCAAACGATCTTCGAGCAGACAATATGGACAAGCATGGGCACAGAATAGCCTAAAGTAAAACAAAGGCAATATCAGATCATAATGTTCAGGCTTGGGAAAAGAAGCTGCTGATCGTCTGTCGTCTGTACATAACCAATTAGATACTTCCAATAAAACGTGGGGAAATTATTAAAAATTAAAAGAAGAAAAAACAATTCTGACAGTTTTCATCATGTTCTGACGAAATATAACTCAGCCGAATTATAAAGACAAATTCATTCACAGCTTGAATTATATTGTTGTGAGTACACACGAAACAAGAACTACTGTTATTTCGTGAATCGCTTAACATGGGGACTTGGTGCTTTCATCTAAATTTCGGCACTACATGAATGGGGACCCTGACTAAAATTATTTAGTTTCAACTATTTTTCTATTTTTAGTAACAGTGACCTTGACCTTGACCCTAGGGACCCCAAATGAAATCCCATGAAAGTATCCATAAACTCTTCCTATAGACAAAGTTTGGTCAAGATATTTCAACCCTAACTAAAGATATTCAGTTTCAACTGTTTTTTCTATTTTTAGTAACAGTGGCCTTGACCTTGACCCTAGGGACCCCAAATGTTATCCCATGAATGTATCCATAGACTTTCCTATAGACCAAGTTTGGTCAAGATATGTCTACCCTAACTAAAGATATTCAGTTTCAACTGTTTTCTATTTTTAATGACAGTGACATTGACCATAGGGACCCAAAACGCAATCCCATGAAAGGTACCCATTAACTCTTTCTATAGACCAAGTTTGGTCAAAATATGTCAACCCTTATTAAAGTTATTCAGTTTCAACCGTTTTACTTTTTTTAGTAACAGTGACCTTGACCTTGACCCTAGGGACCCCAAACGCAATCCCATGAAAGGTACCCATTAACTCTTTCTATAGACCAAGTTTGGTCAAGATATGTCAACCCTTACTAAATTTATTCAGTTTCAACTGTTTTTTCTATTTTTAGTAACAGTGACCTTGACCTTGTACATAGGGACCCCAAACGCAATCTCATGAAAGGTCTCCATAAATTCTTCCTATAGACCAAGTTAAGTCCAGATATGTCATCACTTACTTAAGTTTTTTAGTTTCAACTTTTTTCTATTTTTAGTAACAGTAACCTTGACCTTGACCCTAGGAACCCCAAACGCAATCCCATGAAAGGTACCCATAATCTCGTCCTATAGACCAAGTTTAGTCAAGATATGTCATCCCTAACTAAAGTTATTCAGTTTCAACCGTTTTTCTATTTTAGTAACAGTGACCTTGACCTTGACCCTAGAGATTCCAAACGCAATCCCATAAAAGGTCTCTATAGACCAAGTTTGGTCAAGATATGTCAACCCTTACTAAAGATATTCAGTTTCAGGTAAGTTTGACGCCGCCCGGCCGCCCGCACGGTCGCGCGCCCGAACAACGACGTTCGTCAGTCTAATAACCAGGTTTCACTATGTGAAAACCTGGTTACAAAGGATATCGACTTAGTATGGACATGCAAAGGCGTACTTTATGAAATATTACATCTACAGTTTGCATTACGTATTACATATAAGTAAAAACTGTTTCGTGTAAACACTAAACAATAACCATAAGTGAATGTAAGTATTGGTCGACATTTAAAACCAAATTGTAACACAGAAATACTAACCGAGTTTCTTTTGTTGTAGATTTTTGTCCCCTTCTTTACGCAGCTGCTGCACAAGTATTTCTTTCTGGTCTTCGAGCGTTCTTTGCCCTTTTTCTACTGATTGTTCAATGCGCTCTGTTGCCCATGTTCTCTCTTCTTGAACATGTGTCTCAAGCGATCTTTTACCCTCTGTTACAGATTGTTCAATTTGATCTGTTGCCCGTGTTCTCATTTCTTTAACATGTGTCTCAAGTGTTCTTTGACCATCTGTAACAGATTGTTCAATGTGTTCTGTTGCCCGTGTTCTCTCTTCTTTAAGGTGTGTCTCAAGCGATATTTTACCATCTGTTACAAATTGTTCAATGTGCTCGGTTGCCTTTATTCCCTCTTCTCTAACATAAATCTCAATTGCTGTTTTACCATCTGTTACAGATTGTTCAATGTTTTCTGCGGCCCTTCTTTCTAGAAATGTTATATGCTCCATAGCACGTGCTCTCTCTTCTTTAATAGACAAAAGAATGTCATTTTTGATTTTCGATATATCATCAGAAAATATTTCAAGTCCTTCCCAAAGAAGCTCTAGATTTTTCTGGATTTTGTCGCCTTCTGTGTGTATACTATCTTTAGCGGTTTGGGTATCCAATTCTTTTGATTGTAGTTTCATTTCAATATCGCCAAGTCTCTGTTGGAATTCATCATGTAACTCGTGGCAAATATACTTGTATGCGTTTTCATCTTTGGATAGGTCTGCGGTCTTCAGCTAAAAAAGATGAGTAATGCTTTGCTTTTTGGAAAGAGTGAGTACCTTTATCTATCCTCATTGAACATGATTTTTTCCGTTTTCATTATCATTATTTTTTGTTTGAAATAACATGTTTACAATAATATGTTCATTCAAACGGTAAAAAATATAAATTTCGACATACTAAGTAGCTTGTCAATTTATGCTACTTGATTTGCCTTGAAATCACATGTACGAGCTAAATAATTTCATTATCCAGGTTTATTGTATAGAGACAATTGAAGTTAATATTGAATGTACAGTTAGGTGAAATGAAACCATTGGTACAGAAGTTTTGCGCTCTGAAAGGACGAAGACTACGTCATACGACCAATGGTACACGGCGTTATAATTGTCGCTAAGTCTATGCGGCTTTGATTATATTTCTTATCAAAAAGCACATACGTTTGGCACATTGTGTCTCCTATTTATTAACCTAAAACCCTCCGCCAATGATCTCGTCAAGTTGTAAGGAATGTTATGGCGATTTCTCAGTTATAAAATATTCATATAGTTTACAGTATACCGAAAATAACTTTTCTTGTACAATAAGTAATCAAAAGCTTCTACTAAGTTATAGCCATTGTGAATCGTTTTTTAAAGTAAATATAACTAAATAAATAATAAGTATAAATATTAAATATTATATGTTTAGGGTGTTTAGTGATCAACCTTATAAACATCATACATATATCGACAATTTTCATTCCAATATATTATGTTTATATTTTAATTTAAAATGTTCTTCTAATTGTTAAATGTTTTTTTTAAAGTATGTGGAACGATTTCTCATGCATGAACCAAAGCTGTCGTACACAAATGAATGGATTATTTGAACAGTTCATATACCACATTTTATTTTCAATTTATGTTTGTTTTCTTATATAATTGTTAAAATAAAATATACCTTGTCCAATTCATCCTTAGCCTGTACCACCTCTGTCTGATTCTGCAGTGCCGGCTCATTTAGAAGAGCGTACAGGTTATCTATACATTCGGTTGTGGCCGGGTTAGTAAGGACGCTGGCACATATGTCCGGCATGTGCCGAATATTGTTGACCGTTTCCCGAGCCTGTAATGTTACACGATATTAATGGATGTTGTTGTTTTTAAGTCCGGAAGCCGAAACACACCTCCAGTCTGTAATTGTACAGGCATTTATAGTGTAACCTAGCAAATTGGAAGTCCATGATAATACATATCATTATATACACAACCAAATCGTTTAATGCATCTATAGCCTGTCATGATTATATAATATAATAAAGAGTATACCCTGTTGGCGTGTACTGTGTGGCAAACATATCTATTCTACTAAAGTAAAAAATATTCTTTTAAAGTAATTCAAATAAACTTAGTGCCTAGTACGTAAAGCTATGATGTGTATGATACTGTTTGAAATGAATAAAAACACTGTATAAATAAAGGTCCTGTGTAATTCGTGCAGGAAGAATGCTTTGAAGAATTTTGCGAAATTGCTTTTATTCCATCCACGTATTTATCTAAATGTGAAAGTCTTCTGTTTGCCAAGATAACACCGCTGAATACAAACACGCTCATGTTCGATTTTCTCATGTTGAAACGACAGGCTGCTTAAAGTGCTAAAGACATAACATATTGAAATGCATTGTTAAGATGTACCCTTGCTTGCACTTTTTGCACCATTAGTTGTCATATGACCTGACGCCAGAAACCGTGCAGCAGTAGGTGGAATACATTTTGCAAAATGTAATACTTGCAGATTTGCGATAAATATCAAATTTCAATGCATTTAGATGTTATTTGCATAATGTTAAGATCCTAAAATGAATAAACATCTCACGCAGGTACGTGATTATTAACATTTTTAAAAGATGTACGTGCAGATAAGCACATTTGCATTTTATGAACACGAAAACAGAGTCAAATTCAAAGATCCTACCTTTTCACAGATACTGGCTGTGATGGTACCCTGGAAACTCTTACAGTTGATGATGAATCCGGCAATGCCGTTAAAATCCGTCTCTTCAATTGTAGTTTTGTTCTGGTACCCAGCTGGTGGCATGAACACCTTGGCGATCTCCCATGGTGAGTTATCCCAGAGTTCTGCTTTTGTGTTTTTTATTGTCAATGCTCGTGGACCATCCCGGAATCCGTAGGCATGCTGGTTGACCAACTCATCACGAAAACACTTATGAAATGGACAGTTTACAACTTTGGATTGTACGGCATTGGAAGTGCACATGGTGCATGACGATATAGATTGATTCTGCGCTCTTTGCGAAAGGTATCCATGAAAGTTCCTTGCCTCGGTTGAGACAGTGGGCAGAAGGGCCTTTCTGGTTATATACACTGCCCTCCATTGCTTTAACCAATTTTGGCCCTCCGGCTTGTCAAAAATGGCTGCGTACATCGTCAGTATTGGCTCACATCTAGGTCACATACCTACTGTAGGAGAAAAGGATTATTATAGCAGCAATGTTAATGCACTTGTGTTTTTCGACAATATATGATGAAACACATGGTTCCCGGAACAAAGACATGTTTTCGACAACGCTTGAAAACAATTTCAACGGGTAAGAAGCGTTCAATTTCAGTGCATTTATTTATTGCTTTTTCTCAGCATTTAAATCATGTTCCTTCATTCGTCATCACAAGTAACATAATTTGATCACTAGAGGAGGATCGTTGGACGGTATACTTTCTGTACCAAAGGATCAAAATCAAGCGCCATTATTTACGACAAAACAAAACTTTTAGTAGAAGAAACTTAAGGTCTAAAGAACTCACCATTTGTGTTACATTAAAAACCGCCTCATTGATTAATTTAACTTTCGGATGAACATTAAAATATAGTTATAAACAAAAACCTATTTAATAGCATTTTCATTTTGAATCAAGAGTTGACGCAGTTAATCATATATGCCCTCAATGTGTCATTCGGTTCATTAGAGTATGCAATTACTAATATGCCTAAATCTATAAAGAGCTATCATAAACTATAACATATGACAGCACCTGTGATGGTTGACGTCAAGTGTGGATAAGTGATGCAGTTTTAGGTAATGGCAGCCCGGACACAACGAATTATACTCCATCGCTATGCATATATGATTCATTTTATAATAATGCAACTCCAATTGTGACCTTAAATGCTTAGGTATGGCATTATTTCTTGCACGCGAAACACGCCTCGCTGTACCGAACGCACTTGTTAATTAATTTTACAATCTCTCAGTAAAGTACAAATTTATTTTAAACTTAATTATTTTACAACGATTGTGAAACAAGTTATTACAGCATCACATTAATTACTATTATAAAGCGAGATTGTGGTCTTGTGTGGAATAACAAATTCACAAGCCTTGTATAGATACTTTATTCATATGCATACATGCAGCTTTCCACAATGATTAATCAATAAGTTTGTCTTTGAACTGTGAATTAGGGTGGTTGGTCAGGCACGAATCACATCACACTGACGTAACATTCACAAGTGCCAATTTATTTTAAATCCCTTTCTGTATGACGGCGTTTCCGCCTGGAAACGACCAACCATACTTGATGTGCACAATATCAGCATTTCCAAAAAAATTAACTCCAAGTATGACCTAAATGTTTGATGTAGCGTCGTTTGTTTTGCACCCGACAGATTGCCTTTATGTACTTAACCCTGTGCGAATTCATTTTAAAATCTCTGTGCATGACAAAATTACAGCCTTGCTACGACCAACTAAACTCTTTATGCATATTAGCAGCATTCCATAATAATAACATTGAAACTGTGACCTTGACCTTTGAGGTAGAGACGAAGGTCTTGAACGCGAAGCATCAACTTAATGAATAGAAGGATTGTCTTGTCTATCGGGAAGGGGGTTCAGTTTGCGACGTCAAATATGTAATTGACGTTAAATTTTACAAAAATGGACTTTTATTTTTGTTAACTGCAAATGATTGCCTGACATTTTCATGACATATTTTACATTTCCACACAGATTAAGATTTCTTCTTTTTAACTATATAATTTTTAATGATAAACTAACTTAGATTTTACAAACACTGCCTTGTAAATCAATGTTACCATTCGCCGTTTTTCCCGAATACCGATTTAAACGGTCACAAAATACTTGCGTCTGACGATAGGTAGGGAACCTGTTCATCATTTCCGGAGGCGCTTATTGGTTTTTGGTGAAAACGAAAGTATTGAAATGAAAGTACAAATGCTGCCCTTGAAAATGGTGTTTGAGCGGAAATAGAATTTTCACGCATGAGGGCGCACTCGTAAAACATGTTACCGTTTACTTCTTACTATGTAAGAATTTTATTTTCTCAGTTTTCTGAAAGAAATGATTTTGTAAAACATATAGAATATTCGACTGCTTGTTGTTCTTGTTAATTATTAAAAAAATGATATTTTTCTTTGTATTTATTTTACACATGTATACAAAACAAAATTTTAGCACAACTTAGAGCGTGTGGGATCATGTTCTGTAATAGTAACTTGTAAACACTAAAAGATAGTTGCATTCCAAATAAAACATTTTTTTTTTTGTTTTTAATAAATAATGTAATTAATACAAAGAAATATACAAACACTATTGTAAGGGAACATTGGTGCTTTAAACTGGTGATTGTACTGTTTATGTATGCCTAAATGCCTTAACATGCCCGCAAGCACAAACCCGGTCTGGGGATCGCTGACCCCTGGGGTAACAAACAGCGGACAGGCAACGCCCAATTCACCAGGGTTAGTGAACAACGACCTAGTTACTGTGCAAATTAAGCTATTAGATAGTATGGATAGTAAACTTGCTCGCCTAGATTCCATACAGTCTAGTGTAAACACCATACATACCATAATACAAAGCATGGATACAAAGATCAATGATCTTGAGAGCAAGGTGCGTGACATCGAGCGGAGGCTCGAATTTGACAGCCAAACCTTATACGAAATAAACAACATAAAGACTTAGACAGCTTTACCCAAAAAATTTGAAGAGGAGCATAGGGTTACAGAGAATACACTGAAAACTGAGATATTAGATCTGAAATGCCGCAGTATGCGTGACAATTTATTGTTCCACAAAATTCCTGAGGAAAAAGATGAAATCTGTGAGCAAAAGATACTTCAGTTTATTCAAGAAAAGCTTAAAATAGACAATCCTACAGAAGTAATACGTCTGCAGAGAGCGCATCGGATCGGTCCCTACCAAGCCGATAAGACCCGGCCGATTGTGGCCAAGTTCTCCGACTTCCCTGATCGTGACAAAAATCGTCGGGCAGCGAAGGAACTAAAGGGAACACAGTACGGGATCTCGGAACAGTTTCCTAAGCAGGTTGTGAAGCAGCGCCGGAAACTGGTTCCTATCATGCTCCAGGCTCGGAAGGACGGCAAAGAGGCTTTAATCAAGGTCCATAAGCTGTTTATCAACAACCATCTCTACCGCGGACCCTGTTAGGAAGTGTGTGAGAATTTTTTTAAGTTCCTTTCCTGGAACATAGAAGGCCTCACTCCTCAGAAAAATTCGTCGAACGATTTTGTTGAAGTCATCTGTGAGTATGACATAATAAGCCTGAGTGAGTCGTGGAAAAATAAGAACTCAATTATTGACATAAAAGGATATTCAAACCCTATTCGTTCTAACCGTAAATACCAACATCGAAGAGCGAAACGGTCAAGTGGAGGCCTTATTGTATATATTAAAGATTATATTAGAAATGGAGTTAAACTTGTACAACATTCAACAGACTGCATTGTTTGGGTTAAACTAGATAAGAATTGTTTGCATATTGATGATGATGTATATGTTTGTTTCACTTATATAGCTCCGGAGTCATCGCCGGACCTCAATATGAATAGTGTTGATGTTTTCACACAGCTAGAACAAGATATCATATTGTTTAGTCAGCGTGGGAAAATATTTATGTTAGGTGACTTTAATTGGCCGTACTGGTAGTAAATGCGATTTCATTCAATTTGATCGTAGTATTGATGTCAATGACGTAATTACTATAGATACTCCCACGCCTCGCACCACTCGAGATATGACTTCCAATCGTTTCGGCGATTTTTTACTTGACATTTGTAAGGCAACCAATCTGCGAATAGCTAACGGTCGATGGCCGGGAGACCATGGGAATTTTACCTGTATGACCCATAACGGGGCTAGTGTCGTTAATTATTTATTGACACATCATGATAATTTCAATCTGCTTGACAATTTCTCAGTGGTGATTTTAATACGTTTTCGAATCATGTACCATTGGCGTTTTCATTCAAGGTAAATACAGTACACAGTGATCCGGGTAGCAGCAATACTAAAAATAGATATTATAAATTTGATATAAAGAATAAAGACGCTTTTGTGAATGATATTTCAAATAATATAGACAATTTAATATTTGATTTAAATTCTGAAATTAGCGGGAAGGGGGATGTAGATAGATTGACTTCGATTTTTACTTAATCTATATGTGATAAAGGAAATAAGTATTTTCAAAAAATATCTCAAACGCAACTCTTTTATATCCAAGACGGAAAAGTTAAACAGGATTGGTTTGATGCTGAATGTAAACGCAAATATGACGTGTATAAAAACGCTGCATGCCAATTTAACCTTACATTTTCGGATACTGATCGAACTTAGCTGTATGTGGCAAAAACAGATTATTAGAATCAGTGTCGGAGGTAAAAAAAATCATTGAACTTTACAAGTAGTCGTAAAATGAACGATTTAAGAAGAAAGTCTCCGAGGGAGTTTTGGAAAATATTTAAAAAAGGGAAAAAAGCAAATAATGGTGATACTATTTCTAATGAGGAATTTCAAACTTTCTTCTGTAATCTTATGTCGGGTGGTGATTTCAGAGGCGAGGAAGAATATAATGATCTTATTGGGGAATTTGATTCTGGTTTAGATCATAACTCTACTTTCGAGTCATTAGATGTGCCTCATATGATGACATTTTGAAAGCTATCAAGAAGTTAGGTTCGAATAAGGCACCCTCTATTGAAAACGTTTTATAAGAGTATTTTCAGGTATCAGTACCACACATTATTAGACCATTGAAATCCTTTTTTAATCATATATTGAATACGAAATCGTTCCCTCGATCATGGGCAACTGCTGTTGTTATTCCAATCTACAAAAAGGGAAACCAATCAGACCCTAACAATTATAGGGAGGATTACTCTTACTAGCTGTTTTTCAAGACTATTTACTATCGTAATAAATGAACGGCTGAACTTATGGGCTGAAGAAAATAGTATTTTAACAGATGCTCAGTTTGGTTTTAAAAATAAGTATAGTACTGTTGATCCTGTCTTTTTTGCATTCGTTGATTCAAAAACAGTTTGAAAGAAAATAGAAGCTGTTTTGCTGTTTTATTGATTATAAAAAAGCTTATGATTTCATTGATAGAAGTAGGCTTTGGTATAAGTTTATAAAATTGGGAATCGACGGTAAAATTTTGTCCATTGTTCAATCTATGAATAGCGAGATGAAACTTTGTGTAAAACACCTTGGAACATTGTCAGATTTTTTTCAACAGTAACCTTGGCTTATTTCAAGGGGAGATAACCTTTCCGATATTTTTCTCTTTTTTCTTGAACGTTATTGAAATGCATTTGTAAGAAAAAATAAATTACGGTATTACTGTCGACCAAATTTCAATATATCTCCTGTTATTTGCAGACGATGCTGTGATTTCAGAGACAAAAGATGGTTTGCAGAACTCTTTAAATAGTTTATATTCATATTGTCGTAAATGGAACCTCACGGTTAACATTGATAAAACTAAGGTTATGGTGTTTAGGAAAGGTGGTAGGTTGGGCAATAATGATAAATGCTTTTATAATAATCAGGTAGTTGAAATTGTTGGTTCTTTTAATTATCTAGGTGTTGTTTATACCAGTGGGGGTTCTTTTATTTAAGCTGCAAAAACACTTGCAGGAAAGGGGTTGCGATCACTGCACGCACTTATGGGGCTGGTTCGTAATATTAAAGTTCCAATTAATATCATGTTTAATCTCTTCGACTCCTATGTGTTATCTGTTTTAAACTACGGCTCTGAAGTATAGGGTTAAATGAATGCGGAAGTCTCAGAGAGAGTGCATAAGAAACTTTGTAAATGGGTTTTAAATTTTAAACAATCCACTAACAAATTGGCCCTGTATGGAGAGTTGGAAAGGTTCCCATTGTACATTGAACGTCATATTAGAATGGTGAAATACTTTTTAAAGCTCCACTCAGTAAAGCAAGAAAACTGTATTTTAAATGCTATATTACTAGATCAAATTTATAATGTAGATAACAACGTGTCCACCAAGAGCTGGGTGTCAAGAGTTCGTGACATCCTTCAATCATCTGGTCTCAATGAAGTATGGCTTTATCCTGGTTCTGTGAAAATTGAATGTTTTCTGCCTGTGCTTCGGAGAAGACTTCGAAATAATTATATTAGTAATTGGAGATCTGGGTTAGATTTATCCTCTGCTCTAGATGTATTCTGTGAAATTTAAACTAGTTTTGAACAATCAGCGTATCTCAGTCTGGTAGAAAATACAAAATATAGAAATGTTTTGGCTAAATTACGTCTTTCTTCGCATAAATTAAATATAAAAATAGGTCGACATAATACAATCCCTAGACATGAAAGAAAATGTACATTGTGTATTTTAAATGATATTGAAGAAGAATTCCATTTTGTTCTTAAATGCCCTGTGTATGCAGACCTTAGACGCCAGTATATTCCTAAGTACTTTAAGTACTTATATTAGTTTGATGAAATATATGTTATTGATGCAAAAAAGTAATAAAATACTCATTAGAAAATTAGCAATGTATTGTGATAAGGCGTTCAAACTTCGTGATTCGTTGATATAATGTATGTGTGTAGGATGTTTTCTATCTTATTTTTGATAGGGTAAAAACTCATATCGGGCTGATGTATTTTCACTATGTTTTGTTATTTCGGTACATGTTTGCATCACTTTCCTGGTCCTTACGATGTTATCAAATATACTTTCATTACCAATCAATCAATCAATTTTCTGTCTGTAGCTTAAACAAAGTTTTGGGTTATCTGTTTTTTCATCACTTAATTTGATTTTTACATGTTCCGAAGCTGTTGATATGGACACTTGACTGAGACAGTAAGACACCTTAAGACATAATAAAGTCAAAACTACGAGTGTGGAAATACCTTCTTAACATGTTTGTTACGAAAGTTTATCTACATGCATTCTACATGTAGCATTAAAATGGTTTGGTATAACAGCCCTATCAAAATGATGCCGTAAACCCTTCATATTTTCATGATATATTTGATTACATAATTACCCCCGATAACAAAGCAAACAACTTGGCATACCTTTTCACACAGTTTACCGAATTGGACGAAATAAAAAGTTATGATTTAATGAAAGAGGATAGTCTAACGCTATGTGTACTAAACCCACTAATTTAAAATCACCTGAACCCATTATATCGGGTGATGTCGTTTTTTATTAAAAAACAAACAAACCGAAATTAGGGTAGGTAATACAAATCTAAAAAGCATTGTAATTTGACGGTAAATGTCTTTAAGTTTGTTTTTTTTTTATCCTGGAAATGATTCACATTAAGAAATTATCAAGCTGACCACTGTATGAAATGATGCCCATTCAAAGCTATTTACCTTATGCACAACGCCTATGAAATACAAAAAAGACAGTGCGATATAAAACAAACGTTCCTTTTAAATATCTAAACAAATATGTAGATACATTCCATAGAACTTATCTAACTAAAATGCTCAGATCGTTTACTGGCCGGCATTCAATATTATTTAGACACTTCCCAGTAAATTCAATCGTAACCTTTCAGCTGTCTCCGGCAGGACCGGAACATTCTATATCGTGATTTAGCCTCGTGTTCATAAAACCTCTCATTATACAAGGATACAGGAGTTATAGCCTCCATACACCTAGGTGAATCCATTAAACGCAGCCTGGCGAATGTGTAAATTTGTCAAACCTGGCGAATTTTGACCGAAAATGTTTAAAAATTTGTTACATAATATTTAGTATAACCAAAGGTAAACGTAGGGGAACTATTTGTTGCGAATGATTTACGAAGTGTGACGAAAGGTTACTGTTGTTTCCTAAAGTGCGTTGAGTCGCGCAAAAAATCTTTGTTCTTTACATTAGCGATTATAAACGCAAACATGCGAAACGAAGCGAAACTTTGCTGATGCTTCCGAAGCTTTCCGAAAGGGTATTTCCGCACCCGTCCGTTACCGGAAGCTATACAACACTAGCGAAAAACAAGGTGGGTCAATTTCTAACTTTCTTCGACTCGACAAAACGTTGTTTTGCTCTTCGACTGCATTTTGATATGGACTTTTTTAAAGTTTGAAGTGCAAAGTTTGCCTAGGAGAAGAGCAAACGCATCTAAATTGAGAGCGCGAAAAGCTGCTTCTATTAAGCTAGAAAAAACAATTGCCAGTAAGATGATGCTGAAGAAACCCTTATAATTATAATATAAAGAACAAGAGACAGGCTTTCTGACGGTTATGTGTTTGCCATTAATGGCAGTAACACAATTAGGAAAATTCCACTTCTTGAGGAAATCATCAACCAGTTGTTTCCCTTCTTCATGGGAAGAGGGGGCTGTCATAACCTCATTAACAAATTCCTCACTTATAGTATGACAGACTGCTCTGATCACTTCAGAGAGGGTATTCTCAGCTATCTACCAGAAGAACTGCATGTCTTATTACTTGGCTAAGTGCGGTAGCTAACTTGAGGCATGGATCCAAGGGCTCCCTGTACCAGGTGTGTTGATTTCAGAGGCGATGACGAACCCTCTCGAATATTTCATTATACATTTCAGATGACATGCAGATGAATTTCTTGAAGGTTCTAGGATCTTCTCTTTTGAGCTCAATCATGAGTTAATCAAAGATGCCAAATTGGCGCCGTCAGTATGCAACCAGGGTCTACTCCAGATGCGACGTGCTCTGGCTTCTTTCTCCCACTAAATCGGCCTTTGATGTATTGAAGCATTGTATATTTTCCATTTGACGAATAATATTGATTTTTGGCCTCCTCCATTTATATATGAAATTCATTTACTACACAAAACTACTCAAGAATTTAGATGTGTTATGATTCGCGTGGATTCGTATGTCGTAGTTATACCCTACGTAAAGATTTGTTTGCAAGCGTATGTTTCTGAACGTCCACCAATCGTTACAATTCGCTTTTATTCGTCATGAAATTTAGGATTCACTTAGCTACAGTACGTTATTAATCGTTACATTTCGTACAAGTTCGCAAACTATCGCAAAGATTCGTCGTGGAATCTTCCTCGATAAAATAAAGCAATTGACAAACCTTACCTAATAACTCTACTCAAAACTCAAAATACATATAGGAAAAAATGCCCGTCGTATAAAGATAATACAGTATGTTTAAACCATATTTACAGTTTCAAAATCACGATATACAAGAACTGGGCATATAAAATGATTAACTTTGTTAATAAAACATAACAAAATGACAAGTGACATATGCGCAAAACAAACAATCTATCAACTGAAGGAAGCTATGAACCTTAAAATATGTCTCGCTTATGATTGATAGGGTGTGTCAATTTTATAACTTTTATGAACAATTCAATCAAAAGTGTATATAGCCAAAATTGCCCTAAACGCTTGTAAACCCGCGAAACAGATTTTTATATTAACGTTGTATGAGAGAAAATATTTGATATTAAATGTGGTTTCTTTAATGAAAGAACGTAGGGTAAACATCCATCAAGGTCAGAGGCATTTAATGAAGATATTGAATCTAATAAAACATTTACATTTTTTACAAGATCCGATATGTTTTGGTAATTTGAAAAATGGTTCTTGATTATACTTCGTATATTTACTCTGACAAACTGATTTAAAGAAGATGCCAGGAGCGTGATGAAAGGGTACTTTAAAAAAATAGCTACCATGATATTATATTTATTTTGACAAAAGTTTTGAGTCATGTTTCTAAAGTGTTTTACATAAATATGGGTGAAATGCAGCGATCTAATGAAAAGTAACAATTAAAAATATTATGTAAAATCTAATTTATTAAGATTGGGCGAAAAATGTATAACATCAAGAACAAAAATCAAATCACTAATATTCAATTATATTTACGCATTCAATTCGATCATATCTGCGTATATGCATGTGTAAAAATAACAAGTTTAACAAGATCGTGATTAATTTCCTATGTTATTGTTCTTCATTAAAGCTTTTATATTTCACATGATTTTTTAAATTATTTAAAGAGCAATTTTCCTCCAGCTGTTTACATATTTTCTGTTCCATTTTAAAATATGTATTTGCATAAAGTAAGTCCAGAATATTAAATGGTATTGAAAAAATAGTTTCTGCTCTATGGACGGATTAATATTATGTGTCTGCTGCTTAACGCTTTGTTTTGTATGACATAAAGTCAATTAGGGTAATGTAACAGAAACTAGACACAGTGATCTACGTTGATGCAACTGAGTAGTAATATAAATACACACGAAAAGTTTCGTTTTAAGAATTGCGCTTTCTTTGCAATCACAAACTGTTTTCAGGAACTGCATTCTTTGAAGTCATTGAAAACTGTTAGATCACTTATAGAAGATAAAACTACTTCTACTACTGAAAACATGTAAATATATAAATATGCAAGTTCATTTTTTTTAAATAATTATGAGAGGCAAGTTCATACAATAACGTTCGGGATCGTTTGCAAACACATTTCAATAGTGTTCACACAATTTGGGTCAAGTGTAAAGCTTTGTAAAATAGGTTTAATGGTATCCTTGGTAAATATCTATCTGCGGGTTTTTAAATGCATTTTGGGACTACGGCCTTCAAATTTGAACAAATGAATTTCAAACCAAATTCAACAGTGTCCTTGAACGACCTTAACGGTGATATTTTGACCCAGATTATGATTGATGATGCTAAATAAAGCAATTTAAAAGATATTGCAAACACATTTCTGTACTGTCTTCGGATGACCTTTTACATAAATCCTTGTTTTTATGCATAAGCAAAATAATGTAGTTCAAAGGGGATGGGGTAAAAATAAGCAAAATTACAAAAGGCACGGCGATTCCGAGAAATGTTTATAGAAGAACAAAATGTTTCAAAATGAATTGTATTACTCACGGTGTATTGCTCTATTCTGCTCGTAATCAAATTTCAGACGACACGTCAAAGCATAACTAGCCAAACCACTTTACTTCAAACACAGTCATAAAAGAAACATATCGCTCACGTGAGAGAAAGTTTTTTTATGAGAATCAATGAGTGTGTTGGTTAATGGCAATGCAACTTGGGGTTAGGTTATTATCGAGTATTGTCCATTGTTGTAGTATTAGTATTAAAGTTCATCCAAATTCATAAGTGATGTTTGTTTTCAAAACTAAACACATGGTCCAAATTTCATTGTAGTAGCTTGAGGAATAAGACGATAGGCCAAAAGGTCATAGTTTAATTTATCAAAGGACATTATTGTTTTTTGTTTGCATTTCTGCACATATGGTATAGATTTCATTGCTGTAGCTTCAAAAATAAGGAAATAGGTCAAAAGGTCACAGTCAAGGTCATCCGAGCTCACCGTTGATATATGTTTTAAAAAACTGTACACAATGTCCAAATCACATTGTTTAAGCTTCAAAAAAAAGAAAGTATGTCAAAATGGGTGGGACCAGCTTTGATTTCTGGGGCATAGTTTGAAAGAAAATTGTTGAAAAAAGAAGATTATCAAATATTCCCTATATAAGTCTATAGGAATAATTTGAACACATTTGGTGGATGGTGCTTCATACCAAATATCAATGATCTGGGACTGCCAAATTCAGACAAGAATAATTTCAAAATTTGTTCTATAGGAAACTTGTGGTCACCGGAGCGGGGCCAATTTGAAAAAAAAAACTTGGTAGAGGACTACATTATGATGCTATATTAAAATATCAAAGTTCAGGGCATTGCGGTTCCAAACAAGAATACTTGGTATCTCCCTATATAAGTATGTAAAAAACTTGTGACAATGTAATGACAATACAAAATGTAACACACAAAATATTTAAGATCTAAGCCACATGGTTTTTGTCAAGTATATATTTAAATAAAATCCTTGCGGTTGCCATGGTAGTCCTGCATGGAATTCATTATTTGTTGAACTATGAAAAAGAACCATCCAAGAAACATTCCAGTGAAGTTTTATCTTAATAAGTCAGGTAGTTTAGGAGAAGATGTCGTTCGAAGCAATTGATGACAGAAGACGGACGCCGGACGGACAGACGACGGATGATTGAGAGTGTTCTATTCATTGTAAACGAATCCTGTTGCTTAATCAGGCTTCTTGTTGAAATACAAAACTTTGTCATCAATCAATAATTTGAAGCGAGGTTGCAATAGTGGTCTCAAAAAGAGATTTTAATATCGACTATTGTTTATGTTCGAGCGCAACCAAGAGAAAAGCGACCTATTTCGCTATATTATGTTTTCCATTTCAGAACACTTATATGTGCGGTGTTATACCGAAACGTATCAAATTACGTTAAGCCATAACTGTTTGTCTCAGGCATCAGTGAGCCTAGGTGTAAATATTTTATCTCAACCAAAAAAGATCAAACTAGTTCCAGCCGGTTTAACGTGTCATGGTATTTTGAGTAAGCTTACTGAATGAGAGAACAATGGAACCAGTATCAGAAATGCAAAGTTTTAACATAAACCCCGTTTAATGGCACAGGGTAAACCTCAAAGACATAGACACAAAAACAAACAATCTCAAACCTGAGACATGGAACAACAGCACAAAACTCTACAAACAACACAGTACATATCTGTTATATATAAAACAAAGGGTGCTCATCAACGATTGCTAGGTACCGCCTTAAAACGGTCAGTTAAATGTACTGAGGGTTAACCTAACATTTATCTTTACTTTTCGTTTATCATCCAGTATAATTAATAGCAGTTTAAATTTTCTTAATGTACGGGTTAACCCATCATGGTTAACGCATACGTTAAAAACTATATTGTATAACACTCGTACTCGATCTATATTAAAGCCGCATACTTAATGTAAAAACGTATGAAAAAATATGCATGAAGGAAGTATTAAAGAGTCCTTTCAAAAGGAGGAAAAATGCAAATATGGAGACATAATTGGTGGTGTACTTCTTGCTCAATGTTTTATCATTCTTTTGTAATATAAATGTACCAATAGAAATCGAAAAATGTATATGGTAACATTTTATTACTTAAGCTTTTGTATAAATTCTCACAAGAACACGATAGTGTGCGATTAACTAACAACGTAATTGCAATATAAATACTCTTCTTATTGCAAGGTCAGCTTGATAGATCATTTCAAAACAGAAATTCCACCTTGCAAACACAAGAAAGGAAAGGTATTGATAAACTACAATGCTGTTTCACTGCCAACTTTATTTCTTTTGCAAAGTTAGTTGTATTATAGTACAAAACAGTTACTACACTAGTTGTCTTCTTTAGACAATCGGACCTCTTCTTGTTTCCTTCGTTTTGTATTCGTGCAGCAGAAATGCCCGATGACACCGAATATCACACGAACTTATGACGAAGATCACACGATTTGACAAGACGCCCTCACGGTGATCGTACCAGACAGGAGAACGGTAGCGTGTGGATAAACAACAATGATATTCAAGTGCATACACTCTTCTTATTACAATGTAAGCTGGACGATATAGTACACAACTAAACCCAAGCCTTTCAGGAGAACGGTAGCGTGCGGATACTTAACAGCGATATTCAAGTATAAGCATTCTAGTTATTGCGAGCTAATTTGGTAAAATAGTACGAAACAATAACTCATATAATACACATGAGAACGGTAGTGTGTGGATTAACTACAAGGATATTACACTGTAAGAACCCTTCCAAATCCTAGGTAAGCTTGATACCAGAGAACAAAATAATACACAAAGGAGAACGGTAGCGTGAGGTTACATAATTACAACGATATTCCACTATAGGTAGTCTATTTTTGCAAGGTAAGCTTAATGATATAGAACAAAACAGTAAATCAACCTTACATACAAAAAAACAGGAGCGTGCGGATTAATTCAAACGATATTCCACTATATCCCTATCTATTGCTAGGAAAACTCGATACTATTGTACAAATCAATACAAACAGGTAACTCCATCCAACGCACATCAGAACGGTAGAGAGGTGATACATGACAACGATATTACACTATAAACTCTCTACCTATTGGAAAGTAAACTTGATACTATAATTCGAAACAATAACGCTTCCAACCCCGAATATTTATATGAAAAACTACAGAAACAAGCTCAGTAGCCAAATGTTAAACCTACATGTGTTGCAGTTAAAGCTAAACTGCTTCCTCGATTTAACAATACCAAAAAACATTGTTTTTCCCCATTTTGATATATTTAAACTTTTTGATATAATGATTAACCAAATACATACAATAAGGTCTGACATCGCTCACAGAGAAGTCTTTAAAAGTTCAACGGTATAATTTTAAAGCTTTGTGGGGATATCACACGAAATCAAGCATGGTTATTGGAGGATGCGGCCGTTTTCCACTTTGCATTATCCAAAATATATAAAATAGTGTTGCAATATATTTTTAATGCCAAATCTTAGATACCAAGTTTGAATCCTGAAATTGTAAAAGCTATGCTTTCTCTGGGTCTCGCAGGATGTACAGGCTTTAAATATGTTTGTATTTTGGATTTAAAACGCAGTAATGCAGCCTGTTTAATAATAAATAAATTTCTAGTAATTCCTAACAACTTATAATGACAATTGATTCCAATAACCGTGTGTACATACCACGTGACAAATTCTGTCATAAATGCTACGTCGGAAGGCTCCAATTTTTATTCGAATGAAGACTTTAAAAAAAAGATAAGTTCGATTATTATTGACCATTTTAAATGGAACATAGCGCAGTCTATGCCGCTTACGAAGCCCCGACGTGTTTTTTTTTACCAGAGTTTGATTGAGAGTAGATTTTTTTAAAAACATTTCGACAAACCCTTTTGCAAAACGGTCGTCTGATGGAGCACTGTTAAAACACTATTTTCAAAACAGAGTTGTCGACTGCCCTTTGCTTCATTTGAAATGGTGTAGTAAATGAAAAGTTATCTTTTTTGTCTTCATTTAATCCGAAATGTTGCCTTCCGACGTAGTGTATATGACGTAAATTATCATGTGGTAAACACTCACTGATTAACTACTCTCCCGGATGAAGAGATGGTTATTTTTTCCTCATAATGCAAGCACTCGAAATAGGTGTAACACTCATTTTCAATATCTTGCCGGTTTGTGTCTTTGAAAAAAATCATACCAATCTGTTATCGTTATTTACATTATAATGTTTGCCAACTTAAATCCATCGTTTGAACATATAAACACGCAAATCCTTGTCTTATTTTAAAATGTAGGCCCTATATTATCAAGGGTTAGCAGTGATTTAATATATCCATAAGTTTCACACGTAGAAAATATAGCTTTATCGTTGTGCCAGTGATGTGTCATGAACTGATAACAAACTGCTCACTCTCCGTGTGATATTATTATTAAACAGTTTGCATAACTGCCCTTGAAATCAGACTAACACAAAGCAGGGTGACACTGATGTTATTATTGTGAGCATGGTTTTTACGATGTATTCTAAAGCTGGAGGCATTTTTCAACAAATTAAATATTAAAGAGTTAGGGTGAGTACGTATCTCAAACATAAACGTAAATGCAAAAATGTCCACACTTTTCACTCTTTTCAAATTTCAATGAATTCAAGTTTTAATTCCGACGAACAAAATAATGATTAAACTAAGCAAAGACGATAGTATTGATAATTTTCTACATCTATTCTGGCTAGGGGCGAATTTTGTAACATATTCTTTTTAAAGAATATATCTAGAATATCGCTTTTATTTCTTCAGATAAAACATGAAAAAGTCAATACTTGACGAACTGTTTCGCTGGTATGCATTTTAGAAGACATTAAATTCCAATCATTGTTCATTAGAAGCTTGTACAAATACATTCGAAGACAATACTCCTACAGGGAATAGGACATTTAGAGCGAAATAAATCTTTTAACAAAATCATTTTTATTCATAAAGATTTTGAACATGATGAGAAAAACAATGTACCCGAATAACTTTGTTAAATACTTATTATACAGCACCATAACATACCTTATATATTGACACATTTTCTTTTGCGAAATGTGAATTTCTGGAAATTGCCAATAACTGGACAAAATGAAGCAGAAAAAAGTACCTAAATGACTGTATTCAACTAATATTAAACTGCTCTACAAATAACTTAAAGTGCAGATTATCATAAAATGAGAAAGGCGTTTATTTGGTCAAAGTGCTATATCTACAAATGAACGTCAGAATTTGTGAAACTTGCAAAATTATTATTATTATTATTATTATTATTATTATTATTATTAGTAGTAGTAGTAGTAGTAGTAGTAGTAGTAGTAGTAGTAGTAGTAGTAGTAGTAGTAGTAGTAGTAGTAGTAGTATACAGCAAAACCAATGACAGTTGAAATAAATAGAAATATGATATAGACACAAATAATCGGACGTATGTTACAAATAGATGACTCAATAAAATATCATATATAGATTATTAAGACCGTTGAACTAGTAGAATAAACTTCTAAATGATAATTAATCATGGGGACATTGTAATTTAGCAGATGCTTATGTGAAATGAGCAGATATTAATGTGAATTCTGAAAGTGTAGGATGTTTGACAAGGTTATGAACGAGATTTAAAATGCTGTTGCGATTCTGTTGCCATCTACATGATCTGACATAACGAAGATAAAAGCGTGTTACACTGCACTTTCAAGAAAAGAAAATGTGAAGCAGATACGAAGGGTATAACCAGTGGTATTGCATCATATGAGAGTTATTCTAATGAAGAAAAACAGATTGGCGGAAATGTGGTAGCTAGAGTGTTTGGCAAACCGATAAAATAATTCACGTTTGGAAAGAAAGACACCGTTGTCCTAATGAATGACAATGCTGGGGTCAAAAGTGATGATGAAGTACAGTTTGCGGGTATTGCTACAAGTTCAGGACTTGAAAGAAAACACTGTTTTGAACCCGCTATAATGGGGTTGGTAAATAGTGAGTAACAAACTTCTATATCCTGTGACAGCTGAAACAGCACCAGTTCCTTATATTATGAAAATTGTACAATGCGCTTGTCAAACTGTCTGCCTTACAGAAGTATGCAAGAAGGTTGGATTTGATTGTGTAAGGCCTGCTCCACATACAAATGCTGTGTGAATGTCATCAGCGTTAAGGGTTGTGCACAATTTATGCTACATTAAGGCACTGACATTGCTACTCTAACTAACCAGAAACAGGTATTAAGTATGTAAAAAGATCATACATATGTAATAAAATATTTACAAACTCACTTTTAGTATAAAACATGAAATATAAAAAGTTACAAATTTGGGGCTAAACCTATTAGTTCATTATTATTTGTTTTATTATTAAGCTCTTAAGTTAAAACATACTTTGATAAGATTTACCTTTAATTTTTTTAATTTATTCCGGATTGTTGGGATAAAAGTGAGGTTGTGAAAGCAAACTGGTTCAAACCCCCAGTAAATTTACATTTTACTGAACGTTCCAAGGCGGTACCTCTCAATCCTTGGTAAACACACCTAGTTTTTATATAGTATATATGCACAAGGTTGTTTGTGTAGTTTTGTTCTGTTGTTCCATGTTTCTTGTTTGTGTTTTTTGTTTTATTTTGTGTTATATGTCTTAGGCGTTAACCCTGTGTCATTAAACGGGGTTTATGTTTAAATTATTGGCTACTGAGCTTGTTTCTGTAGGTTTTCATATATTTTTTGTATTCATTGTTTGTGATCAAATTCCGGAAATCAACATTTGCGTGTTTTTTTTTCAGAACTTTTCATCTCAAAACCACATGTCTTGTTTGATCTGCTATTATAAGTTATTTTGTTATTTTCAACGAAATGTAGATCATGTCAGTTCTGCTAATTAGTTATTCGTGTGAAATTAATTGTTCAGTATTTCATTCAGGTATAGGCAAATACCAGAAATTCGCATATATATATATATATACATATTTAATTTTTTTTACATAAAATTAGCCATATAAGCTGTTTCTATACTTTAGAGTAAATTATTTTTCAACATATGACATACATTAAAGATACCTATTGTAAAAATTGTATATGTAAATTGAACAGGCCAGTGATTGATCCCAAACATTCCATGTTTTGTTATGTTTTACCCCAAAAAATCGCACTTCATACAACGCGATGTTTCTATACTAAATGTATTTTATACTACAATATAATAACTATTAAATACAGTAATCTAGTAATTTTGTTGCAAATTTGACAAAGTTATTGACAAAATCCAGAAATTCCGATTTTTATCTTTTTTCAAACATTTGCCGCAAAAATCACCTTTCACACAATGCGATGTTTCTACACTTAAAGTTTGTAAAACTGTAAGATAATACCTATTAAATAAGTAAAACTGGTAGTATGCTTGCAAAAATTGGCTAAATCATTGGCAAACTCTAGAAATTCTCACTTTTATTCAATTTAAAACGTTTTACCCCATAAATCTCATTTCTCACTCTTCAATGTTTCTATACTTAAGGTTGGTTATACTGTACTATAATATCTATAAATTACAGTAAATATGGAAATTGTTTTACACCAATTGATTCTATTCTTGGCAATTTCCAGAAAATCTCATTTTAAAATTATATTTTTAAACATTTTACACCAAAACTCACCAATCAAACAATACATAGTTTCTAAACCTTAGGTATGTTATACTGTAATATAATATCGATTAAATACAATAGTTCTGGTAATTTTATTGCCAAATTGGACAAAGTAATCAGCAAGTTCCAGAAATTTTCATATCCATTTAAGTTTCCATGCATTTTACCCCAAAAATCACATTTCACAAACTTACGTAGTTTCTGAACTGGAGGTTTATTATATTGTAATATGATATCTATTAAACACAATATTTGTAGTGATTATATTGCAAAATTTGACAGTTATTGGAAATTTCCAGAAATTATCATTTCCATTTTAATTTTTCATACATTTTACCCCAAAAATCTAATTTCACAAAATTACGTAGTTTCTTTAACATAGGTATATTATAATGTAATATGATATCAATAATACAATTGTTCTGGGGATTTTATTGCAAAATTTGACAAAGATATTGGAAAATTCCAGAAATTCTCATTTTCATTAAAAAAAATTAAACATTTTATCCCCAAAAATCTTTTTTAACAAAATACGGTGTTTCTTAACTTTCGGTTTATTTAACTGTATCATAATATCTATTATAAACAGTAATTCTGGTTATTTTATTACAAAATTGGACAAGGCGCTTGGCAAGTTCCATAAGTTCTCACTTTTATTTTTTTATTTTCAACATTTACCCCCCAAAAAACACAATATCCATATAATGTGTTTACTAAAAACGGACGAACAAGAGCTGTCACAGTATGTGACGAATGCCCCCGAATGTGACATTGACTTATGAACAAGGTCAGTACATGAAAAGTTAAAAATCAAACTCTGACCTCTGATGTATGCGTGTGGATCTTGCATGCGACACCCAATCTTTATATGCCAAAAACATGTGCCAAGTTTTTGTTGTAAATCTGTCATATACATGACAAAATTACAACCCGGATATGACAGCTATGGGGTACTTAGTGCACCACATGTCGCCTAAATGTCCCAAACAACTTGACCATGGTATTGAAAACCCTGAATGTTTGACAACAATACAGAGTTGGTCTTGCAAATGTGACATTGCGTTTACGTGTCACATACATATGGCAAGTTATTTTAAATTGCCTCTGAACATAAAAAATACCACCCATACTTGACAACCTACACTCTATGTCCTTATATGCAGCATTCCATTGTGAATATACACTAAGTGTGACCTTGACCTTAGAGGGTGTTGGTTTTATCGATACTGTACACATGGTCGAAGTTACGGACCATGTGTACAGTATCGATAAAACCAACACCAGTTTTTCCGTGGATAACCCTAACAATAAACGTTTGACATTCTTTCTCATTTTTGAAGACTAAATATTGCAAGTTGACATAGTATACAGTTTGAACACAAAATTTGAACATACTTTTATTTATGGTTAATTTATACAAATGTCGGTTTTGTTTTTAGTTTCATTTGTGAAATCGCTTGTTATTAATAACAGCACACTTTGCGTGATTAATGCATACACTTTACATGTATGGCTTTCAAGGTATATGTTATAATGTAAATAACCTAATTAAATTAAAATAAATATTCCATACCTAACCTTATGATTATGTAATGAAACATATTAAAGTCGAAACATGAATACCATTTCAGTGCCCAAATGTTAAGAAATATCACCTTAATGTTACTTTTAAAGATAGAACATATATTAACAACAACATGTTAAGGTACACTTGATAAAATCAGTATTACGACACTATTCCTTTATAAATCTTTTGAGCCAACAGTATAGGAGGGATTTACAACTACGTCATAGCTTTCTGCTATGTGTACCACGTGGTACACAATTTCCAGGAAGGTAGTACAAGAAATGTAAACAATGGCCACTTCTGATAAGGTTTTTGCAGTAACATTCACTGGAAATAATCTTCCTGGTGCAAAGTATCTCTCAGAATTCAGTTGTTGAGATAAGTAATGGACACAGTGCTGCCGAGGTTTAACTTCATCTGGGAAAAGACCAATACTAATTAACAGGTAAGCAAATTATGCAATCCATGTATATATGTTTACATTTAAGAAAATGTACTATAATATTGTGATGATATGGTATGCTGTAGGTTTAACATATATGATTCAGTCTAACAGCTGCACTGGAATTCTGGAATATATTGTAATATTGTTTCTAGCCCAGAATTGAGGTAAAATGCATATGAAATGGATATATATCAGTTGCTCAAAAACAGGTACACTTTCTCTGTAGATCTTATCATACAGCTGATCTTGTCTGTGTGTCCTAATGTGTATTTGTGAATTGATGACATCTAACCAGATACTAAATGTATAAAATAGATTTCGATGTTTTATGATTAAGAAATTAATTGCATTTATTTTTTTCAGATGCAGTGCCTGTATTAAAGCTGGGGAAGACAAGGTCGTCATAGTGCCAGTTGATGACGGATTATGCCAGTCAATGAAAAACAGAATTGAGGTAAATATATATATATATATATATATATATATATATATATATATATATATATATATATATATATATATATATATATATATATATATATATATATATATATATTAATTATATAAAATATTAAATATATATTAATTTATATCTGGCTAACTGTGAGGCTATGACCATGTCACTGTCACTCTTGCTCCCTTTATCCACACAAATGTTATAACACCAGAACTGGAATGCCCTTTCAAAGTTGCTTTATTTGTGTACAAAGAATACAGATTTCTTCACCGGAAAATGTAAACTCTGTGTAAGGGATTGGTATAAATGACTAAATTGATGAATGGTGGTGCCAGTGTAAGATTTAAACAGATACACATCATTCAGAAGCTGCTCGAACGACATACATTATCTTTGTTTTACAGTATTTTCCCCTATCTCTTTTTTGGACTTTTTTGAGTGGAATCAGGTTCACAGTTGGTCGCTGCATTTAAATTTAATTCAATTTGGATTAATGAAACACATGAGTAAGAATGTTCACACGTTATTGCCTTCCTTAATTATATAAGTTATCATGTTTATGCATACACACATATGGCACATTTTCTGCGAGACTTGATTAATCTGAATATTGAAATCTTGAAACATCGGACATTTCGAGCCATTATCATTCAACACCTTAATACAACATTGGACATTTCGATTCATTATTATTCAACACCTTAATACAACATTGGACATTTCGATTCATTATTATTCAACACCTTAATACAACATTGGACATTTCGAGCCATTATCATTCAACACCTTAATACAACATCGGACATTTCGACCCATTATCATTCAATACCTTAATACAACATTGGACATTTCGATTCATTATTATTCAACACCTTAATACAACATTGGACATTTCGATTCATTATTATTCTACACCTTAATACACCATCGGACATTTCGAGTCATTATAATTCTACCCCTTAATACACCATCGGACATTTCGAGCCATTATCATTCTACCCTTAATACACCATCGGACATTTCGAGCCATTATCATTCTATCCCTTAATACACCATCGGACATTTCGATCCATTATTATTCAACACCTTAATACAACATTGGACATTTCGAGTCATTATTATTCAACACCTTAATACAACATTGGACATTTCGATTCATTATTATTCAACACCTTAATACAACATTGGACATTTCGAGCCATTATTATTCAACACCTTAATACAACATTGGACATTTCGATTCATTATTATTCAACACCTTAATACAACATTGGACATTTTGATTCATTATTATTCAACACCTTAATACACCATCGGACATTTCGAGCCATTATCATTTTACCCCTTAATACACCATCGGACATTTCGAGCCATTATCATTCAATACCTTAATACAACATCGGACATTTCGAGCAAATCATTCAACACCTTAATACAACATTGGACATTTCGAGCAAGTATTATTCAACAACTTAATACAACATTGGACATTTTGAGCCATTATTATTCAACATCTTAATACACCATCGGACATTTCGAGCCATTATCATTCAACAACTTAATACACCATCGGATATTTCGAGCCATTATCATTTTACCCCTTAATACACCATCGGACATTTCGAGCCATTATTATTCAACACCTTAATACAATATTGGACATTTCGAGCCATTATTATTCAACACCTAAATACAACATTGGACATTTCGAGCCATTATTATTCAACACCTTAATACAACATTGGACATTTCGAGCCATTATTATTCAACACCTTAATACAACATTGGACATCTTAAGCCATTATTATTCAACACCTTAATACACCATCGGACATTTCGAGCCATTATCATTCAACACCTTAATACACCATCGGACATTTCGAGCCATTATTATTCTACCCCTTAATACACCATCGGACATTTCGAGCCATTATCAATTTACCCCTTAATACACCATCGGACATTTCGAGCCATTATCATTTTACCCCTTAATACACCATCGGATATTTCGAGCCATTATTATTCAACAACTTAATACAACATTGGACATTTCGAGCCATTATCATTCAACACATTAATACAACATTGGACATTTCGAGCCATTATCATTCAACACCTTAATACAACATTGGACATTTCGAGCCATTATCATTCAACACCTTAATACAACATTGGACATTTCGAGCCATTATTATTCAACACCTTAATACAACATTGGACATTTCGAACCATTATTATTCAACACCTTAATACAACATTGGACAGTTCGAGCCATTATTATTCAACACCTTAATACAACATTGGACATTTCGATTCATTATTATTCAACACCTTAATACAACATTGGACATTTCGAGCCATTATCATTCAACACCTTAATACAACATTGGACATTTCGAGCCATTATCATTCAACACCTTAATACACCATCGGATATTTCGAGCCATTATTATTCAACACCTTAATACACCATCGGACATTTCGAGCCATTATCATTCAACACATTAATACAACATTGGACATTTCGAGCCATTATCATTCAACACATTAATACAACATCGGATATTTAAAGCCATTATTATTCAACACCTTAATACAACATTGGACATTTCGAGCCATTATTATTCAACACCTTAATACAACATTGGACATTTCGAGCCATTATCATTCAACACCTTAATACAACATTGGACATTTCGATTCATTATTATTCAACACCTTAATACAACATTGGACATTTCGATTCATTATTATTCAACACCTTAATACAACATTGGACATTTCGAGCCATTATCATTCAACACCTTAATACAACATTGGACATTTCGAGCCATTATCATTCAACACCTTAATACAACATCGGATATTTAAAGCCATTATTATTCAACACCTTAATACAACATTGGACATTTCGAGCCATTATCATTCAACACCTTAATACAACATTGGACATTTCGAGCCATTATCATTCAACACCTTAATACAACATTGGACATTTCGAGCCATTATCATTCAACACCTTAATACAACATTGGACATTTCGAACCATTATTATTCAACACCTTAATACAACATTGGACAGTTCGAGCCATTATTATTCAACACCTTAATACAACATTGGACATTTCGAGCCATTATTATTCAACACATTAATACAACATTGGACATTTCGAGCCATTATCATTCAACACATTAATACAACATCGGATATTTAAAGCCATTATTATTCAACACCTTAATACAACATTGGACATTTCGAGCCATTATTATTCAACACCTTAATACAACATTGGACAGTTCGAGCCATTATTATTCAACACCTTAATACAACATTGGACATTTCGAGCCATTATTATTCAACACATTAATACAACATCGGATATTTAAAGCCATTATTATTCAACACCTTAATACAACATTGGACATTTCGAGCCATTATTATTCAACACCTTAATACAACATTGGACATTTCGAGCCATTATTATTCAACAACTTAATACAACATTGGACATTTCGAGCCATTATCATTCAACACCTTAATACACCATCGGACATTTCGAGCCATTATCATTTTACCCCTTAATACACCATCGGACATTTCGAGCCATTATCATTTTACCCCTTAATACACCATCGGACATTTCGAGCCATTATCATTTTACCCCTTAATACACCATCGGACATTTCGAGCCATTATCATTCTACCCCTTAATACACCATCGGACATTTCGAGCCATTATTATTCAACACCTTAAAATAACATCGGACATTCACGATGATTTGTTTCATATGATTTATTTTATATGTTTTGCATTTAGGCTATAGATGATATGTCATTTAATGCTGAATAAATGTTATGTTATGTTATGTTATGTTATTTCGAGCCATTATCATTGTACCCGACCGTTTCGACCTTACCATTTCGACTCCATAAAAGCACATATGACATTCCGTCTTCTTACCACATCAACCCTTAAGTATAATATATTGTACCATTTGGGCCCAAATAATACATTGAATATGTCGACCGCTCAACAGGCCGACCCCTGTTCATGGACATTCCAACTTCTGCACATAAAGTCAATGCGATCCCTTACTTCTATAGGATTTCGATGATGCTTTTAAGTTCATAGACTTGTTATAACTATGAAAAGGAGCATATCTAATTAATCAAATAACAAAACTTTTGACAACACAAAGGCTGATGCTGCGTCTGCTGATGTTGATGAAAATTATGACGTTGATGTACGATATATCAAATTAACGTTTTGTCAATAGAGCGTATTAGGTAATAATTTTATTTTAAATCAGTTGCACTATATTTGTCCCTGTAATATTTAAATGATAAAAATTCTCATTAAATGAGACACTTAAATATCGTATGAATATCAAAACTCAATTTTGGCATCAAAGTCAATGCTATAGAGTAGACATAAGCACACAAAATAGCATTTCAAAAAAATTGTATAAAGTGCCTTCTTTATAGGTTAACAAAGGAGATACAAGATCTGAATAAATGAAATGGTAAAGCTTTCTCGTAAGGATTTAAAAAATGATAAATGTTTTATAGTTCGTAATAGGCACATCATTGTTGTAAACAAAATTGATGTATGTTCCATTGAAATTACTTTTTTTCTCATACACTTTTAGCGATTTGAATATAAGGTAAACGTGGTAAGATCTTGTGAATACGCGTCTTGATGTTCATTTACTTTGCTAGGAATGGGTTATTTTGTAACTGTCCAATACGATAAATAAAAATCATTGAGACAAGTAAACACAAAAAAAAAAATACATTCAAAGTAATACAAAAGATTGAAATGTCCTCTTTGAATTTCAGTAAGGGGTTGAAGGTTCATATATGAGTGATCGAAATTGTAGGATCAATATGTCTAAAAGGTTGAAAGGCTTAGGGGCAGAATTGAGATATGGTCGAATTATACGGAAACCTTTGAATTGTTCCAATAAAATGGCTTTTCTGAGCCAATTGACAAAATATCCCGCAGCATATTACGTGCCATATTATCAATTATAAATAATTGTAGGCAAATTAAAACGTGTAATATCAAAAACAAAATCAATTCACTAAATTGAATTATATTTAGGCATTGGATCATATATGCGTACATACATATGTAAAATTAAAATTACAAGTTTAACAAGTTCGTGAGTAATTTCATATCTTACTGTTTTTAATTTAAGCTATTTTGTTTCGCATGCTATTTTTTTAAATAGTTTCTGCTCTATAAACTGATTAATATAATATCTCCTCAACTTTAACAATGTATCCGAAACCACACATTAACATACTTTAATGCAACTGAGTGGTAATATATATATATATATATATATATATATATATATATATATATATATGAGAAGATTTGTTTAAAGAATTGCCATTCCCCTTGTAACCATAAACTATTTTCAGGAACTGTGTTCTTTGAAAGCATTAAACAAATGCAAATATTGGATCATTTGTAGAATATCTTCATCTATTCAAAACATGAAATAAAAATACATACGTATGCAAGCTCATTTTCAACAATAATGATAGGCAGACATATACATAAACGTCAGATATCGTTTGCAAAAATATCTAAACAAAATAGTGTTCACGGCTACAGCAACACTATTTGGTCAAAGAGATTCAATAGTATCCTTGGCTAATCTGTTACTGGATATTTACAAAACAAAATAACTACGGCAATACAAATAGTTTTTGTAAACCTATAATGACATTAATCGTAATGTTTTGAACCCATTATGATCGTTGGTGGTAAATAAAGCAAGTCAAACGATATTGCAAACACATTTCTATATTGCCTTCGGATGACATATTGACATACATCCTTGTTTTCAAAGCTACATGCATGAACACAAATGTGGTGTAAAAGGGATAGGGTATCAAAATAAAGCAATATTACAAAAGGCACGACAATTTTTTTACTTGTTTACTGCATATAACATGTATAGTTTATGATTCATTTTGTACATTGTATTAACGTTTTTCACTGGATTTCGTCAATTCATACGATCTTTTATGCGTGAAAATGAGGTTCAAATTAATTTTTTTAATAAGCCGACCGATTTCGCTCATCGGTGCTTATAATAAATGTGTAATTGATACGTAACGTCACATGTGTACACAAATTTGCTTACACAACGTCAATTGTGAGGTCATCAATTGCGTATCCTTTACACATTTATTATAAGCCCTGATGCGTTACAAGCGAAACCGGTCGGCTTATTAAAGAAAAAATACCCGTGTGATGTTACTTGATATTGAAACAAGAAAGCCATCATTTCCCGTAATAGTTCATCTAATTGTAGGTTTTAACCCTTTGTTTTTTATTAGAATCAATGAGTTTGAGGGTTAATGGCAATGCAACAAGGGATTATGTTTTGATCGAGTATTGTCATACGTTGTTTGGGTTAAGGTCCTCCAAGCTCAACATTGATATTTGTTTTCAAACCTGTACACACTGTCCAAATTTCATTGTAGTAGCTTCAAAAATAGGAGAGAAGGTCAAAAGGTAACCCCGTAACAGTAATAGCTCATCCAAGGACAACATGGATATTTGTTTGCATAGCAGCACACATGGTCTAAATTGCATTGCTGTAGCTTTACAAATAAGAAAATAGGTCAAAAGGGCATAGACAAGATCATACAAGCCACACATTGGTAATTATTTTCGAAAACTATCCACATGGTCCAAATTTTATTGCTGTAGCTTTAAAAATAAGAAAATAGGTCAAAAGGAGTGGAGCCAACTTTTTCTCCTTGGGCATATTTTTGAGAGAAAAAAACAACATCTTGAGGCCATAATGCTACATCACAATTATCAAAGATATATGCCTTGTGGTATGGGAAGCGAACATTTTTAAAGATTTCCCTTTATAAGTCTAAAGGAATCTTTTGATCCTTATAAGATTGCCAGTTTTGTCCTATGGGGAATACTTTAAGCAAGCTTCTGGAGTCATATATAACAACGTATCAAATAACGTTAAGTCAATACACTCATAAATACTTGTCTCAGGCATAAACGAGTCTGGATATAAATCTTCTACTTTAACCGATATAGATAAAATCAGTTCCAGACTGTTTTAAAGTTTATGGTATTTTCAGTTAACTTGATGAACGACGAGACAATAAAACCAGAGTCAGAAATTAATGAATAACCATTTATACATGCCGATTACCGATATTATTTCCGAACTTATTAGCATGCTTTAGGGACATTTGTATAAATGGTATCATCAAAATTATTTTCCAGATAAAAACTGTCTTATTTACCCATACGACGCGAGGCACTGCGCGAGTGCGGCACACAATATCCAGTTACAACTTAGTGCACTGTCTAGCCTTTGTCAGGACACTGGCATGCCAGTCAATTTAAAGATGACATACATAACTGTCTTTATGAAAACTAGGCGTAAATCCTGATCGTAAATTCATGAAACAGGATTATTATTAACCTCTAAACTATCATGGAACGCAGTTAAAACTAAGCTGCATTTTCCATTTTACAAAACCGAAAACCTTTCTTTTGTGTTTTTACCAATCAAATATTTTTTAACTATAGAATGGTTACCCCCATACTTATGGTATTCGTCATTGAAAAGTCATTTAAAATGTCACAGGTACAATTTTATAGCTGTTTATGATTTTAATTATACAGTAAAAACTAATACTGGTTTTCCAGTTTGCATTTTTCAAAATGTATCAATAACTAGTGTAATTTATTTCGATTGCCAAATCATAGATACCAAATAAGAATGCTGAATTCGTTGGATGTGGATAGGCGGACATGGGCAACTTGCGTTTAAGACTCGCTATTTCTGTTTAAGTCTCTCATGATGTATGCGATGTAAGTATGTTTGTATATACTTTCAAGCAGTTAGTTATCTCATTATGACTCGACACGCACACAACGTTACAGCTATACTTCCATCCTTGAGATACCCTTTAATATTTTAAATCACTGTCAACCCTTGATAAATATTGGACCCATATTTAAGGATAAGACGAGCACTGGCGCATTTAGATGTTCAAACAATATATTAAATTTACAACTGGGCAAACATGATAAGTACAGCACGATGGCAGATTTGTTTGAATTGTTCCACAAACTTAAATCACCAAGTTGTTGAACATGAGTATCACGCCTATTTCTAGTGGCGGCATGTTGAGATAATAAGAATATTGACCATCTTATAATCTGGTACACGAATAGCAGTAAAACATTTATAATTAAACATATTGCATAACTGCGTTAGAAAACAGGCTGATACAAAGCAGGGTGGCACCGATAATTATGTTGTAGAAGTTGTTTTACATTGTATTCTAAGCTGTAGGCCTTTTTAGAAAGTAGAATTGATGTTTGGGTTGATGGGTTCCCTCATGTTCTTGTGGTGAGGAATAAAATACAGATCTAACTTAGCATTGACAGACGTATAATCATATTATGCTGAATCCAACATATAATGTTTAGTTGAATATGTTTCATGATTGAAATCGTGATGCCTTATAAAAACTAATGAAGTTGACGAGGTGCACTGTCCTCGTCAAGCAAGGCATTTGTTTTATTCTACCAAACATTTCCAAGATTGATAACCGTTATAGCATGAGATCATCATGAAAGTAATAACATGTATAAAACATTTTAAAAGTTTTATTAAAATATATCTTAATGACTTTAAAACGCCTTAACTAAATCTGAAACAAAATGTTATCATACTATCTATATTTGTCAACAAAGTGTCTAGATTAACACTCAGGTAGAAGTAGCTAATAGTAACGACGTCGTTTACTGTAAACCATTAAGTAATATTTATAACAGGACTTTGCATAAAGATATTAATTCTAACAACGTGTCGGTCATTGTGGCTTCTCTTGGTTGCATGTTACATATATATCTAGGATTAATGCACTATAAAGAAATCTAATATAGTAGGTATTATAATATCAACGTATATAATTTAAAGCTATTATTTTGCATCGACATGGAATAAAGCTCATCTAGTTATTTGAACTGTTTTAGCCATTTCGGGATGACCATTAACCCAAACCATCTAGTTAATGACACCACCATTTAGCCATTTTGGGATGACCATTGGGCAAAGCCTATCTAATTATAGGAGCATTCTTTAAGGAATATATGGTTGACCATTGGGAAAAGCCACTATTGTTATTGCAAACGTAAAATATTTCTCTAGCCGTTTCGGAATATCTATTGAGCAAATCTTAACAAGTAAATGGAATCTTTCTTTAGCCATTTCAGGATGCCCATTTGGAGGAAGCCCATCGTTTAATTTGAGCCGTTCTTTTGTTATTTCGGGATGAACATTTGGAAATACCTGCCGATGTACGAGTATTTTGGGAAAGACGTTTCAAAAATTACAAAATGAAATAAAAACAAAAGTTCAAGCTTACGTATACTTTTGTTGTTTTTTAATAGAATTGTTATTACAAGAAAAACAAATTAAGAATTTATTATTATTAAGAAAGTCGGATATATGCTTACAATAAACATAAGCTCACTGAGCTATTTTCCGACATGACACTAGCTGTACCAGCATCGTCGTATGCATACAAAATAAATTGCTATGACTATAACAGCTCAAAGTTATCACATCGAGCTCATTCTACAGACCCAAATGCGGTTGCTTGAATTACCGAAAAACCGGAAAACCCTTTATATATACAAAAGTGCGTGTGAAGAGATTTGATGAGGCCAGGATTTACACTATAATGTATGGGATGGGTTTGGGGATGGGTGGAGAAGCGAGGGGTCGCGTGTTTTAACAGGGTCTCAAATACAACTTTATATACCGGAAAAAACACTATTATAATCCTATATAATATCGTTGTGCGTGGGTATGAGGAGGCTATGGTTCTACTATATTGTATAAGAGCGGATATATCAAGTGTTGTCGGTTTCGTTTTCATTATCATATGATATGTTGTGTACGCAGGGGCTCAAGCTCATACTATATTGTATTGGAGGGGTAATATCGTATTCGGGAGTGATTGGGGAGGGTGGGGGAAGCCGGAGGGGAGAGGGGCTATAAAACAGGTTTTCAAAACAAAAACAATATTGCGTGCACGGGGCTAGGCTTCATTTCCTATTGTATGGGATGCCTATATGGCGTGTGTGGACGGTAGAGGAGGGATGGGCAAGCAACAGTGAGGATGCAGGGGTTGGATAAAAAAGTATCTAATGCTACAGCTTATTATCGGGGAACAATTTCATTATCATATATTATACAGTACTGAGTGCGTAGAGGAAGGGCGTGCAAAGGTTCAAACTATAGTGAAAGGGAGGCGAAAATATTGATGTGCATGGGTTTTGGTAGAGGATGGGCAAACGAAAGGGAGGGGTGCTTTATAAAGGTATTTAATGCAACAGCTTACGACCGGAAAACAATTTTAATTTCAATCTAATATTCATTATTGCTGACGCAGGGCTTGGAGAACCCATGGTTCATACTGTATTGTAAAGGAGGGGAATGGGGAGGATAGGGTTCATACTAACAGTAGTGTATGGAAGGAGGTACGTCGTGTGTCAGGGTGGGTGGACGGGAGGGGAAAGCTTCAAGGAGGGAGGGCTTGTAAAAGGTCTTAAATGTTGCAGCTTGTTACTGGAAAACAATTTCAGTTCCACTATCATATACAGTTTGGCGTAAGCGGGGGATGGCGAGGCTATGGTTGGTACTATATTTATGGGAGGGGGATTGGTTTATACTAATTTATTTTAGCTCGATTGAGATGAAAGCTGATAGCTTATAAGATCACTCTCGAGTCCGTTTCCTGGGCAGAAACCAGTACTGTGTCCTTTTTTGAGAGGCCATGAGAAAGTACCCCTAGTGGGGATCGAACCCACAACCTCTTGGATGAGAGGCGGACACCTGTACCACTAGACCACTCTCACCCTCAATGGGAGGGGGATTGGATATTAGGGTTTATGCTGCATTGTATTTTCGAGGGAATGTCGTATGTGGTGGATGCGGGGTGTGAATGGCAAACGACTTTAATGTTTATTATCATATACAGTCTTGCGTGAGCGACGGATGGGGATGCTAAGGTGGAAAGGGTAAATACATTGTTTTGCATTAAATATCCGGAAAAATCTTTTAATTTATAATATACATCATTATAATGGCCTATTTACAGATCAAAAGAAATGAATTCTTTTCCGATAATTAGCTGTAGCCTTTAGACATTTTATAGTACCTCTTTCCGCCTCCGGCCTTCTCAACCCCTTACCAACCCCCTCTCACACGTCATACACACCTCACAAAGAGTAATGTATGAGACCAAGACCCCCCTTTCCCAATACACACAATATCGTGTATGGCACTGACAATAAAGTGTTGTCAGGGAATCAGTGTCAGCATTTAATACTTTTTCTAGACCCCCGGCACCCCCTTTCCTCACTTACACACGATAGACCTTCCTCCCATAAAATATGGTATGAGACCAAGCCTCCCCACGCAGGCGCACGCATTTATATTGTTTATAACAAAAGGAAACAAAAGTGTTTCTGGTAGCTAGCTGAAACATTTACGATATCTTTCTAGCCATTCTCCTTGTCGCTTCAAAAAAGCTTCCCCCATCCCGCAGAGACGACATAAACCCTACAACGCAATACTATATATGATAAAGGAAATGAAACGACATTGCCCCTATCATACACAATTATATGAACCCGATTACCCAGACATCCCCAGCCCCTTCCATAAAATATAATATGAGCACACTATAATGATATATTTACTGTAAAATCAAAGTGTAAACGATAAGTTGCTGTAGCATTTGATAAATTTTACAGCCACTATCTCCGCCTCCGGTTCCCCCTACCCTTCCCCACTCTTCACATACGACCTACACTCTCACACACAGTAAAGAATGAGGCCCAGCCTTCCCAACCCCCTTGACCACAATAATGTATATCACAGGGAAAACTTAAGTGATTTCTGTTAATTCGCTCCAACGTTTCAGACATTTTTATAGCCTCAAATATCCATCCACGGCTTCCCTTTCCGATGACCAAGTCTCACCAAACCCTCTCGCATACTCTTTTGTATATACCTTAAATATCGACTACCATTTCCAATACGTATTTGAACCTGTTCCTTTATTACAATAGTCTCGATTGGTGTCTTAAATGTTTAACAAGTCAACCTTAACTAGAAAAACGTTTAGCACATATCCTAGGCGTATGCTTTTTGGATTGACTAGAAATAAACGCGCATTAACAACCGCCTTCAGTGCTTTGATATCAATATATTCTTAGAGGCTTTCAGATTTCATATTACATCCTAATTCATTTACAACAACAGCGGTAAAATAGAAATGACACATAACAAATAATGTATTATACTAAAGTAGAATAAGTACTCTTCAAAATTTGAGTGCTTGGTTACCATAGTTTGGTGTTTTTAGTATGTTACGAATTTTCGTTTTCCATGGCGCTAGGGCCATTTCGTCAAGAATACTTAGAAAAGCTAGAAAACATATTCAACAGTGATGTTTTACGGCTGAAAATAGGCATGACATATCAAATGGCGCCTGATGCCTGTTCAAGATCAATATTAGGATGTCAAACTTCCAAATGTAATACTTTTCTATTCCCGATGATATGTTTGGGAGTCAGAAGCTTTGAAACATGACAAACTACAATGTTTCGTAAAGTCTTGTATATCTTTCGATTGTTCGTGAATGAAGCGGTTTCATAGCAAATGTCCGCAGTTTTGTTACACGATCTAAGTAAACTGCCAACAGATAAACTCATACACATTAAACAAACAATACAGCCCATGCCTCCCGCTTATTGGAGGGAGCAGGAAAATATTCAATGTTATTTGGCCGAATAAGTTGAAGTCCTTTTCATGTAAAATAAGACGTTATTTTAAGTAAGGTCTTTTGAACTCAGTGACACTATCGACCATAATATATAAAAAAGGATCAGCTCAAAACCTGTTCACATAAAGCAATCAAATCTCGGAACCATTACCAGTATATACCGCCCTTTCATGATATGTTCTTCTTATCTATTATATATTTTTTTTGGATACAAATGCTTTAAAAACCGTCTTATACTTTATAACTGTATGCGTGTTCATAAAGTGATACTGTTTAAAAGATAATAACAAATAAACACTTACGAGCTAAAAGGGTAATACGCATATTCATATTATTCCATTTTTGTTTTAAAACAAAACTCGTCTGTACTGGCAGGGTTGTGTTCAAATTATGCCAGCTGCTGTCTCATTATTTGCAAAATTTCCTATCTTACTTACTATAAATCGAATTTGAGGCTATATATTTAATTGAAACTGTTATCGGTTTATATTGCTTTTTGAAATTTTATGTGTTTACTTCAATGTACTCATTCTGAGTGTCTCATAAATATCATTGAGATAAGGAAATCATTTTGTGTTTTACAATCACCCAAATAATGAAGCAACCTACAGCTGTGAAAGAAATGACGTTATTTTTCAAAATCTAGCATGGAGGGTTTGACAGTTTCGCCAAAACTACAAGACACCTTATTATAAAACGAAAGAAATGTTGAAGCTCAAAATTTTAAACGAAAATAGTGAAAGGCCAAATATAGTTTTTGTTTATTTCTATTTAAATATATCATATTTAATGCATTTTACTTTTATGATAAAAACAAACAAAAAAACATTTGACTTATGTACAGATAAAAATATAAGCCTTTATAAGTGTTTTTTTAATAAATAACTACGTTGCCACAACAACCGATTTAAAAGGCACAAAGTATCGTTTTAGTATATACATATATTTTATAAGTATAAAAACCATATGCGTTTTTGTTTTACACTTAAATCATTCATATTTTCAACTCAGAGTCTTACAAACATGCTATACGCATAATTTTATATTTATTTAGTAACTATGATATTTTAATGGCGTTATTGTTTTGAAAATGATTAATTATAGTTTAATCTATACGAGTATAATTCAAATCCTTACTTTAATATTGGTAAGACGAGAGCTGTGTTTACTTTAAAAGACATCTAAACATTTGTATAATATTTATGATCAGATTTCACATTCAGATGTCGTAAGAGTTGGATCGCTTATGATTTATATTTAGAGATAAGAGTCAGTAAACAAATATTTAGAACCATGTTGGAGAGCGTCTTTTCTATGTTTTATACCATAAATCAAATCCGAAACCGGGCCAGTTACAAGTAGGCAAAATTTATCATTTCTTCAAGTAGCGGGCATATAACTTACAACGCAAGGTATTAAAAGATGCAATAATTTAGTTTGACACAATGACAAATCTGAATTTAGAGTTATTTATCTTTATCTACAATTAGGACAAACGCAAACACACTCGCACAGACAAGCACGCACGCACGCACGCAAACACACGATTATAATGAATGTTTGACCATGATATATACAGTCACACCCTGCTAAGTAGTGCACGAATTAGAAATGTAAAACAAAGGTGGATGATTTTCATCAAATTCCAGGCATTAAAATACAAATAACTATATTCATTTCAGGACGTTCCGCATTTAAATACGATTTTATTATTATCATTTTAAGGTCAGGCACTTTTTAAGAGTTTTTTCTTTAAACAAGTAAAACCAATATAATTGTTTCGAGCACACTAAATACAAAACAAAATTCATAGTATACCTCCTAAATATGATAAGCGCCATACTAATACAACAGTTCATAAAAAAGAAGGTATACTAATTGGTCCATATAATTTTATTTGTAAATGCTCTGAACTCAAGAAAGCATTATTATCACCCTATGAATTATAGCAAAAGTACAAATGATAAACATTTTTACAGTTTTAGCTTCAATTAAAATGAATGTCAATAACACATGTTTTCATCAGATTGTGTCTGTGAAAAAATAACAATTACAACTGGTGACAGTCGTTGCGATGGCGGATGGATCCGAAAACAGATCGTTTGGCAGAACTATCTGTGAAACAATCAGATTATCATTAACAATTACAGCAGTAGAATAAATGTTTGGAAACAATTAAGTCACGTTTGAGCGTTCAACTTTAACCCTTCATAACCGCGTCTTAATTTGTCATTATAGTGCAAAACTTCGAAGAGGTTTTCGAAAATGCGAAAAAAGGGCGTTGTTTTTCCGGTAAATATATAAGCTATGCTTATTGATATGTTTTATTCGCTCATGACCAATTATAAATGAGTTTAGACGCATGGAAAGTAGCAGGGAAACAACTGGATTTCCGTACGTGACTATTAGAATGATCGAAATAGTTCGTGAAGAGTTGCATCCCATATTAGTTCATTTCATCCGAAACGTGTACATATCCGAACGCCTACAGCAAAATCCATGTCAATATCTCTTGAAGATTGTCGTTGTACAGAACTCTGCCTTTGATAGGTCGATTGCAAATAAAAATATATGTATACGCTTCCAAAATAATTCATCAACTCAGCTTCTATTTTGCAGCGTTTCTACTTCCCATTACCCATTGGCAGCCGGATATAGTGGGGAGATTACTCCAAGTCAGGAATTAACCCAAAGATATATTACCGAAATTTCTTTTGGCTATAGCATTTACATTAATTGCGACCTAACTTGATTAGGAATAAAGCGTCAGTATTAAACACTTTACATATACCATATATAACAATTAAATGACGAAATAGCACAGGCATCAAAAATAGATTCATTCAGAAATAAAATAAAACCATGATTGTAAAATGGCTCTGGTGGGTTCAAGCTACAGGATTTAGAAAAAAGTAAACAAATAGTAATACGCAATGTGTAACAACCTCAAAAAGGAATGAGGTGACAATTATACCCAAGTACTGGACAGGGTCTAAGTTGATGTAAAGTGAACAAGAAGAAACTAAAACGTTTTTTCATCTTTTAATGGATTTTTGACATGAGACATAATGTGAAAAGCCATCACCGATTGTGTGTTATTGTTTGTGTCGTTATGAAAATGTGATTACTTATGTGAACATTACATTGCAAACAATATCAACTTGGATGAACAGTAGATTTGATCTTACCAAGTGAAATTTGGAACTTTCTAAATGGACAGAAGATGTATAAGGTCACGACTGGCAGTTTGTTATTGTTGCCTTAGAATTATCCACTAAAATCAAATGATATATTGTATAAATACCAGGTTCGAAAGGTGGAGGGAATCTGTTTCCTCATACTTCTGGGAGTATAAAGCACATACTATATCATAACAAGGCTTCCAGGAGTTGACATACTTCTTAACATTATGGAGCGACAGACAATAACATTAAATCCATGAATCACATAATGGTTAAACTTTTATCATTATATACGCAAATACACTGTGTTGTTTCAACATGTAACAACGTTATGACACAAGACGACGTAATTAAGAGTGAGTAATTTCATCAAGTACATAAATTCAAACTTTCTTATGTAGAGCCTTGGTTGCCTATCATTATTTCTGTTTTGAAATATCAAGGGGTACTTATGTATGATAAAGTAAAATTGAATATGAATACTTTAGCACATCACATTAAAATTTAGTATTGTAGTTTTATATAAATATGTTCTCTTTCTTTTCAAATAGCAATTAGGTAACGGTCAACATTCTTCAAAAAAGGGTTAGAACATATAGATTGTTAATATTCCCGTGTATGATATACCACCTTAACAGAACAAGGTCCAAAGAATGGACAAGCCTTTAGAAATCACTCCTACCCTTGTGGTGATCGAACCCACAACCTCTACAGTGATAGACGGAAACCTATACCATTAGATCAATCTTACTCTTGTGGTGATCGAACCCACATCTTGTGTGATAGACGGAAACCTATACCACTAGACCACTCTCATCCTTGTGGTGATCGAACCCACATCTTGAGTGACAGGAGGAAACCTATACCACTAGATTATTATCACCCTTGTGGTGATCGAACCCACATCTTGAGTGACAGGAGGAAACCTATACCACTAGATTATTATCACCCTTGTGGTGATCGAACCCACATCTTGAGTGACAGGAGGAAACCTATACCACTAGATCACCCTTGTGGTGATCGAACCCACATCTCTTGAGTGACAGGAGGAAACCTATACCATTAGATCACCCTTGTGGTAATCGAACCCACATCTTGGGTGACAGGAGGAAACCTATATCACTAGATCAATCTCACCCTTGTGGTGATCAAACCCACATCTTGAGTGATAGACGGAAACCTATACCATTAGATCAATCTCACCCTTGTGTTGATCAAACCCACATCTCTTGAGTGACAGGAGGAAACCTATACCACTAGATCAATCTCACCCTTGTGGTGATCAAACCCACATCTTGAGTGATAGACGGAAACCTATACCATTAGATCAATCTCACCCTTGTGGTGATCAAACCCACATCTCTTGAGTGACAGGAGGAAACCTATACCACTAGATCACCCTTGTGGTGATCGAACCCACATCTTGAGTGACAGGAGGAAACCTATACCACTAGATCAATCTCACCCTTGTGGTGATCGAACCCACATCTCTTGAGTGACAGGAGGAAACCTATACCACTAGATCATTCTCACCCTTGTGGTGATCGAACCCACAACTTGAGTGACAGGAGGAAACCTATACCACTAGATCATTCTCACCCTTGTGGTGATCGAACCCACAACTTCTGGAGTAATAGGGGGAAACCTATATCAGTAGATCATTCTCATTCATATTTCAACAATTTGATCATCAGTTTGACAATTTGTTGACACGTTTGATTTTTAGGCCAAAGGCACAATGACCTTTATCCATTAGATTTGCTTTGTTTCAATAATCCGATTATTACAAACAATATTTTATCACAATAGCTCACCACAATTACTTGGTATTTTGTAACCCAAGAGCCAAACAGGTTCACTGTTAGCATTAGTTCTAGAATATAAGTCTTTAGGCAAATGTTACTGACAACATGCATTTACAAAAGGTCACTACGAATATAAACAAGAGCTATGACAATTGCCCTCGAGGTGCCTGTGTCAGTTAACTATGTTTATGCCTTTATAAAACATCCATAACGATAACTATGTTAAAAAACGGACAGTTCTAGAGAAGAAATCTTTAGGCAATTGTTGCCAACAGACAGCATGCAGTCACATAAGTGCACTACCAATATGAACAAGAGCTGTTACAGTAGACGACAAATTCCCCCGAACTATTCTATTTATGCATATATATGAGACATTCCATAACGATCAACCTGTTAACACCAAATGGTGCGGTTTTAATAAGCCCACCTTTATGGGCAAAAAAACTCAAGTGGGCTAAAACTTACAACAAATGGGTAGACATTAAAACTTTTATTGACAAAAAATAGATTACAGCAATTCAATGTCTTATTGTCAATGTTTATACCATATCAAACATACATAAACAAAACTTGATTACATCAATTGCAGTACAACAGAAGCCAATTGTTTTGACATAGAATGTCAACCCAAGATCATTTCATAAGAAATCGTTCAATTCATTTACATTTTCCTACATTGTTTGTGTAATGTTCATTAAAAGGGTGCTCTAAGGTGGGGATTCGTGTATTTTATACTTTCTAAAATCTGGCAGTATTTCTCTCCCTTGCCATACAGCAAGGATTTGATATTTATACAAACATCTCCCCTATCCCAGTTTGTTTCAATTTTCATTGTTGATGCAGGAGCAAGCCCTGATTTACGGGTGAGACCCACCCTCAATATTAAAACACCCGTTCATCCTTCCAAAGCACACCCTATACCTTGGGCAAACAAACTTCCCCTCACTAATGATGCAGCACCGCAATATCCAATCTCCCAAACCCTTCCATTCCTATACTTGCTCTTAACCCCCCTCATGCTTTCATTTTCCTTATTACTGCGTGCAGTGGCATTCAAGGGCGTCAAGGTTTAGGCCTATCCTTTAAGTTATCACCCAATTTCCCCCCTCTTCCCCTACATATCCTTGGACACTCCCTAATAACTTCTCCTATCCCCCTCCCATCCATACCCCACAATTCCTCTAAGCCCCCCTTCCACTTTCACTCTCCCCCTCACTGTTAATGTCAGGGTTTCATGGGTCAAGCACGCCCGGATTTTCTAGGTTTTGCTGGAGCTGCACGAGACAGCGCTTCGTGAAGTTATCATTCTTGAGACAGTTGACAAATGGTCTGTCCTTCAGCTGGTCTGTCAAGCACTGGCACAAGGCTTCTGAAACGAGATGCCGATAGACTTAAGAAAAAAAAATATCTTACTGCAATTCGATTTAATTATTGTACTAATTTTGCTCTTATCTTATCAAAAATCCTTATTATCAACATATTGTTAAGTTTTTAAAAAATGACCAAAAAAATCCTCACGAAATTTTTACCTTAAACCCACAAGGCTTAACCAAGGTTAGGCTAATTGATGATCTGGCCCCAATTTCTCGAAACTTCTTAAATCCCTTATAACAGGATTAAGCTAAGCTCACTATTTTTGTTATTCTTTGATATGCGTTTTATTTACTTCTTTAAGAGATTTTATAAATTAATTAAATAAATCTGTATGCTTATTAAAAGAAACCATTTTTCATTTATCAAAATCCATTATTAGTATGTATCTTGGCTAATTGAAATAAGCGACTTAAGCCTGTTAAGCTTAAGAAGTTTCGAGAAATTGGGGCCAGGGTTTGTTTTCTCATTGTGAATACAAAAAAGTGATCTTCAACAGACATACATTATATTTAAAGTATGTGTCAAAGAGTTAAAAGTTTGGCACTGTGTATAACTTCTCAAATGCAATGCCAATCCAGTTTTAAAATTAAACCAAAACAAAGTTTATTTAGTTCACACAAAATCCAAGGGAGGTAACCTTTGGAACTATGAATAGTAGAGTCATGCTTCTTGAAATGGTTGCAAGCACATATTTTCAACAACAAATTTCTGATGTTCATTCATTTCAAAGGTTATGTTCAAACATACTTCTTTGTCAAACCATTTGTGAAAAACAAGTCACAGAATTATGGTTCATTTGCAAAACATCTTCATGCCAAGGGAGACAGTTTGGATACAGAGTCCTAGTTCTTATAATGTGTGTGGGTTCAAAAGTTATCAATCAACTTCAAAATTTGTGCTTAACCTATATGTTCATGTCAAGGGAGGCAACTTGGTAATACTGGGTCAAAGAGTTATGGTTGTTGAATACAGAAGTACATGTATTCAATGTGAAACATAGATGTTTAAATTTCCAGTTCCTATACAATCTGTGTAAGATGTTATGAATAAAGAATATAAATGTTGAATTTGAAAAAAAATAATCTGAGAGCCATATTCCTGCTAGGCCTGCCAATAGTAATGTAACTTTAATTTAGAGTATTGTTACTGTGACCAAATGTATGAAGTTGATATCTTTGGTTTAGAAAAAAAACTTTAAAAATAATGGTGGGTGGATTGGTAAAAACTATGACACCCATAATTATTTTTTGGTCCTAATAATTTTCCGCAATGTTGAATTGAGGTTCCACCTTTTAGAATATGTGTGTTTAATGTAGGTATTTTGAACAGCAGACACAAAAATTATATTTTGACGTATAGTCAAAAGTATTTAATCTATGCGTCACAATTTTAATTTATACTGTTTTGCATTAAAACAGCTGCTTAATTCAGACACACAAATCAAATGAAGTATGATACCTGGGATTATCAGACAGGTGAAGAAAACATTGTACAATATGCTTTAGAAATCTTGCCGAAAGCTCAGGGGACAAATGCAGCACCAATTTGCCCTGAAATATTTAAAACAATGAAAATACAAGAGCACTAAGGAGGGAACACTAGACATATCTGTTCATGTTTTTCTTGTCGAAAAAGGGGCACATTAAGATTCCCTTCAAATGAAAAATAAGTTATAAAATTTGAATTCTTTTCAGAATATATTATAGATATACAATCATAACCTTCAAAATGGTGACTAAAGAAAAAAATTATAAACCAGTGTTTACTTTCTTATCTCTACAACCACCACCCTCTTACACAATGATCTGCTCTAACCACCAGTTAAGAATCCTGCAAGGCATGTTAAATTCAATGAGAATCCTCTTTACTGATCTGATTTTAAAGCATTAAAAGGCTTTCAATACATTATGGAACAACAATTAGTATCTGGTCTCCAATGCTGTCACAGTTGTGTTTTCATTGTGAAATTCTTGGTACTTTTTGTAACAAGAGGGCCCTGAAGGCCCTGTATGGCTTACCTGGTCCAACTCAATAATCACGAGGTATTGAATCAAAACATTTATACCTGCTGGAATTAAAAAAATATATTACTTAGATCCTTCCTAGTGACCAATTTTTTTTTAATATCACGGATGATTCTTTTAATATCACGGATGACCCAGTTGCAAACCTTACCTTGCTGTAATAAGTACATTCTGACTAGGTTTCATATAGATAAAGTTTTAAGAATGTTTTCTATGATTTGACTTCATGTCCTAGTTTTTGAACTCAGGTTATCCAGTTTCAAACTTGACAAAGACTTCATAAACACAAACATTCTGACATACTTTCATGGTGATCAAAGAGAGAAGGTTACCTCTACAGTGTTTACAAAGTTTTCTATGATTTGACCTTGTGGCCTGGTTTTTGACCTCTTAATTACCCAGTTTCAAACCCTACCTAAAGATCATCAAGATAGAGATCATCAAGAATAACATTCTGATCAAGTTCCATGAACATATGGTCATAAATGTGGCCTCTAGAGTGTTAACATGCTTTTCTTATTATTTGACCTCATGACCTAGTTTTTGAACACACATGACCCTGATTCAAACCTGACTTAGAGATTATTAATATAAACATTTTGACCAACTTTCATGAAGATACAGCTATAAATGTGACCTCTAGAGTGTTAACAAGATTTTCCTTAAAGGTTTATGTGTTATATATTATATTTAACATTCTCACTTTCATATCAACCATCATGCACGCTGATGTGTGTGTCACTTGGTTGATGTTTTCCTTTTTTCTTTTGTTCTTTCCATTTTTAAGTAATTTCTGAAAAATCTGTCAATGATACAAAAATCATTTAAAACATGTTATACATGAAACTATATATATTTTGATTGTTTATGTGTGTGTGTATTCTATATTTATGTTTATATTTGTGTAATGTGACGATGAGCTGTATATGCTTAAGTCAAAAATAAATTTTCTGTTCTTAAATTTGACCTGGTGACCTAGTTTTTGACCGCAAATGACCCAGATTCGAACTTGGCCTAGAACTAATCAATATAAACATTCTGACTAAGTTTCATGAATATAGAATTATAAATGTGACCTCTAGAGTGTTAACAAGCTTTTCCTTAAATTTGACCTGGTGACCTAGTTTTTGACCGCACATGACCCAGATTTAAAATCAACTTAAAGATTAATAATATAAACATTCTGACCAACTTTCATGAAGATACAGTCATAAATGTGACCTCTATAGAGTGTTAACAAGCTTTTCCTTCAATTTGACCTGGTGGCCTAGTTTTAAAATGCACATGACCCAGATTCGATCTTGACCTAGAGATTATCAATATAAACATTCCGCCAAACTTTCATGAAGATACAGTTATAAATGTGACCTCTATAGTGTTTCAATTTTTATTTGACCTAGTCACCTAGTTTTTAACTCCTAATTACCCAATATCGATCTCGCCCAAGATTTTATTGAGGGTAACATTCTGACCAAGTTTCATTAAGATTGTGCCCAAATTGTGACCTCTAGAGTCTTAACAGTCAAATTGTTGACGACGGACGAAGAAGGACGCAGGGCAATCACAATAGCTCACCTTGAGCACTTCGTGCTCAGATGAAGTGCTCAGATGAGCTAAAATTGACGAAAGGTAAGCTAACACACCAGACTCCTGGCAGTGTTTACTAACCTGGAAATAAATAAGCAGTAGCTCACCTTGTTATTAAGGAGTCTGATATTAATCCTGCCTGTAGTTTGGCTGAAGACGTCAATTCCACCTGGCTGGAAAACTGACCTGCAGCACAGGATCTACGCCATCGGCAGTTTCTGCAAAAGGAGGATGTAAATCTGGGAAACCGCATATACAATCAATTTGAGAAAGTTCTTATCCACCATTAAGAAGTGTACATGTACATGTACATAGCTTATAGAACACATGAATTTAGGTATTCTACATTAGACAAGGTTTGGTCTGGGATCTAAACTTAAATTTTATGCCGAAACTCACGAAACTTTGAGTTTCGCTAAATACAAGTACGGACTCATAGGGAATGCATATGTAACAGTCAGCACAAATTGCTATGTGCACCTGTCGGGGTTCGAACCCACGACCTCTCGCTCTGCAAGAAAACACTCTACCGCATTCCTATAAAAGCTTGCGAGAAAGTATATGTGCCGCTATATACACATTGGATACCTGGTTACATTCCCCCTCTATTTTTAAAATTCATCCTCGATTTTTCGGAGACAAAGGTCAAGGTCCTCTAATTTTAAAAATTGTAACACGATAAACAAATTACTCAATACAAATAATAAAACAAAATTAAGGTTATTCCATTTCATCACAAGACCATCGATAAAATATAATTCAAGTTGTCTCCCTTACACTGTATGAAAAATATTACAATGTAAAATGCCTTATCAAAATATAACATACAAATACTAAACTATGTGTTTAATATACGAATGCGCGCATGTCTTAGTTGCAAAAAATTAAACTACCTCTCAACACAATTGAAAGCAATTAAGAAAGTTCAGAAAACTAAACGTATAAGCTCAAATCAATCAAATGTGAACACTGAAAATAAAATCCTCTTTTGTTCATAATCTTATCCATTATAACCTGAAACAAAACAGAAAATATTATAGTATCTCCTGAGGCTGGGTTTATTCTAAAAGCTGTTAAAATAAGTTGAACATTATAAACATGCTCCTGCACAAAACATTGCGAAACGCATTTTCTATAGCGATCAGGGGATCTCCAATGACAGGCATGATGAGGAGAACGCTCCAAAAGTGGCTCTGGTGATAATACAGTCGTTTCCACATGTGGTGGAGGCACATAGTGATCTGGAGGGTTGTCACTATGAGGTGTTAAGCTATTGTTTTCTGTGGATACCTCAGGCGAGCCCTGTAGGGGTTGAATGGACACTTGACTGCTATGACTTCACAACTTGCATCGAGCCGGAGGGCTTTTCGGCTGGGACAATCGGTGAGGGGGCAGGCTGAGGTGTAGCCGGAAAGTCCCTCGGTTCTGTCTCTAGATGACTTGGTAGCCCAGATTTGTCGTTTACCTGAAGTTCGTAGAGCTGCAATTGAGAGTTATGTTGTAAACTGCAGAGATTGACCTCATGAGTCTCTTGTCTGTGAGTGAAAAGATGTCTTAGGTTACTGGTGGTAACACTCTGCATTTCTGCCCACACACGACGACGAATACCTAAAAATGACAGAGAGTGACCATGCACTTATGGAAACAATACTGGAAATAGGCCTCTGTAAACAGGCAGTTAAAGTGAATCTGATGACACTTCCACATAAAAATTATGAAACGTCCAATACAGGAGTACTGTCTTTAATGTCAAAACATGTAAATCTGTCATGGAGCTGTGCTGGTTCGCTGGGGTCAAAGACACTGCAACTGAACAATTCAGTAGAAATGTCTGTTCAGAAAAATGAAACAGCTATTACTGGGCAGCCTTAGTTACACAGTGCACACCAGAGCATCTAGTTACTTGACAGTAGCCTCATAAAGATCTATAAGTCACAAAAAGTATTAGAAAACTGTTAAATAACGCACAAAGCGTAAACTTGATGCAGACAAATCTGGAGCAGAGATATTTTGAAAGAGAGAAATCTGGTAGAAATATGTAAAATTGTATGCAAAGGTCCAGCTTGATGATTTAGACCCACATTTTGTGTGCTACTCAGTAACACAGCGAAGTTAATTTTATAGGACATCATTTAAGTAACAGAGGAAAATATGAAATGGACTTTAAACTGTTCCATTCATTGCAGAATGTCTGATAATTGTCTGATAGGCTGGCTAAAATGGGAGAATATGATTGTGAGGTTGCAGGCACACACTCGCACACATACGCACCATAATACTCACTGAGCTACATGTATGGCCTCACACTAATTCCTTTACACAAGCTCACAATCAATCAATCAATCAATCAATCAATGCACACCCACCTGGAAAGCTACATATAAGACATCCTTTGAAAGAGATGAATCTTGCAGTCCAGTAGGTGGGTTCTGTCTGTCCTTAAATGCCCACAACAGAAACTGCAATTAAAAAACATGGTGTTTACAGACAAAAATGAACATGTCTGCGTTAAAACAAAGCCTATTATTTCATTAGTTTAATCTTTTTTAATTTTTACAACTATTGTGAAACAAGCTATAACAACTTCTATTAATCACTCTCGTTGGCACAATGTTGCGCGAGAGTGTGGTCTTGTGTTGTGGGGGAAACCGGAGTACCCAGAGAAAACCCACTTGTCCGGCTTGGTGACCACTAACCAAAATCACATGCGCCAAGGCCGGGAATCGAACCCGGGTCACCTTGGTGAGAAGCGAGTGCGCTAACCACTGCGCTAACCGGACAACTGTTAATGTGACGTGTGTTAGCTGGTGGAAATCATTAAAATCCACACATGGATCATCAGCGAAACAAGATTTGCAGTGCATGTCCGAAAGGGGGGTGGGGTAATTTCAGATTTCAGTGTTGGCCGACACCATATTGTCCCTGGCAAAATGTGTACCTTGTTTCGTTGAATATCTTTAATGTTTTTCTATTTATGACCAAAGACAAGTTGCTACAGAACATTATTGAACATACAATGGTTATGACAAAACCTTAGCTATTTTTGAACAATGATATGACACCATCCCTATGAGAGGCATTAATAGGCAAAGATAACATTGCACAATACAGTACCATTTTCCCCATAAACTTATTAAACAAATCAATACAAGATACATTATTGTGTATTTGGACTTTTTGTGAATTCACCTGACCTGTGACCTTCACCTTGAGCTTGCACGCTGTTAATGTAGGTTCTGCACAATGTCATGATGTCTCCAAATCAATCCCTATTAATAATGTCCATTCCTTTTCCTCAAATGTATGGCAATCTCAGCCCTATTGCTCAAATCCATCTCTATTCGTATTACTCATATGCACATGTAATATACACCCCATTTTTACTAAAATGAATAGCAAAGAATTGAAATGAATGGCAATGTCTATCCCTATTACTTGGCAATTACAATCCCTATTTAATACTCAAATGTACGGCAATAACTTTCCTATTAGTTAAATGTATGGCAAGATCCATCCTTTCTGGGCTATTACACAAATGTATGGCAATATCTATCCATAACAATAAAATGTATGGCAATATATTTTCATATTGCTGAAATTCCTATCAATATCTATCCATAGTACTTAAATGTTTGGCAGTATCATTCTTATAGGCTGTTACTCACTGTCTTTAAAAGCTCACTCCAAGTCCCTGACTCCATGATTTGTAGGGACAGTGGTATAACCTCAGTGGAAAGCAGGAAGTTGATCACTTCTTGTTCATCTGTCTGTGTGGGAAAATAGTAACATTTTAATTTTTAGCCCATAAAAGAGTATAATAATTGCTGAAGCCAGAATTCTGGCTAGACAAAACAGACTACAATATACTACATATCATGATGTTGTAATCAATAAATGTGTTGGTTACCATCTGTGAAATGTCTGTGAAACATGTATAACTCCAAGACTTGTAAGACGAAGATACTCAAACGGCCTTGTCTTCTCACCGTGTGTAAAAAGGGGTACAGAAACAGCGGTATGTTGGCTGAAGGGTACTCAAGGGGTATCAGCAGATTCAAAGGGATTCACTCATCCATTTTATGCTCCCAACATTTTTTAAACTATGTTGAATTCAATTATTTTACACATAATTTTGAAAAATCTCAAGTGCTGTACTAACGCTCTTTGGCTTATTATGTCACCATACTAACAAGATCTTAACAGTTGTAACTCGGCATTGCTAACAGTCAGAGCAATGGACTTTGCTGCACATTTGTGCATTGCCTCTTAAGCTATTGCTAAGGTTAAAGTTGTTGCAGGACCATGGCCATCACAAGAAAACAGACAAGCTATTACTTATTTACTACCTTAAGTGACAACAACAGGGACTAACTTCTTGAAAAAAGTGAAGAGTACTGGTTTAAACAGTTTAACTTAAAGGAATTATACAAAAAAAAAAACATTTTTAAATCCCTTTTAATATAATCTAATTTAGTTAGTTAGAAATGTTGACACTTTTTGAAAGGTAAACATAATACTGAGTAAGTGTCAAAACAAAAGTAGCCGGATAAGCTTAATCCTGTTACTGAACAGTTAGCTACTATTAAGGGCTTAAACAATTAAAAAAATCAGCTGTGTTACATGTATATTATAGATTTGTACACTATAAAGACCATACCAGTGAGGAAGGCTTAGGTGTCTCAGGATGTGAGGCCACAAACTGTAGGAGGGCCAGAGCATTACACACTCTATTGGACTCAGGTGTGCCTGAAAGTTAAAAACAACAAGTATATTTTTAAGGTTCGACTTCTTGTTCTCAAAATACACAGAAAAGATCTGATCTTTTTTAACCAGAAGATTCCCCCTTGAAATTTCATTGCAATTGTTTTAAAATTAAGAAACAAGGTCAAAGTCATCTTAGGATGAAATTGAAATTTGTTTACAAAACAGTTTGTTTAGATTTAAAAACATGAGGGAGAGTGGTTTAAAAAAGTTCATACAAGTACATTATTGAAGTGTATTTTCAAATTCCAACTCAAGGTCCAATTTTTATTGCTTACTAAAAAGAAAATAGGTCAAAAGGTCACCACCAAAGTCATCGAAGGAATGACTCCACTTGTTGTTATGTTACCTTGTAGTTAATTCTCATAAGCAACATTTTTTAGCAAGGCCTAAAAAAAAATACATTTGGTTCGGGTTACCCAACCCTACCTACGGAATAGGTGCTGACCCTACGGTTTTTATAGTCAGTTTGAAAAAAAAAAATGAAAAAGCAAAAAAAAAAAAAATGCTTTTTTTTTTTTTTTGCTTTTCAATATGTAGTTTAAAACCTTAAATGCTTATATAGAAGATAACTTTAACACAATTCTCCAATGATGAAAATGACATTCTTATATAAAGCCTAATAAAAATAAAAAAAATAAAAAGCCTACCTACCCTACCTATTTTTGAAAAGGATGTAACCCTAACCAAACATATTTTTTTTTAGGCCCAAGTTGATATTTTGAGATTTCACCAAATTGGTTTAAATCATTATCCAATGTAACATCCATTTCCATATACCGTTAGATGTGGCGGTGTTAGATGTGGCGGTGTTATTGCAGGGTACACATGACTATTTCCTGCAACAGGGCGGCCACTGTCCCTAAACTGTGCAATAACATCGGAGCCAGGTCGGGCACAACCTCCCTCTTTTTGCTACAAAATCAGTACATGCACCATAAGTTAACATTTACAATTTTTGGGTAAGACCAAAAGACCTCTGGTGAATTTCAGCTTACTTTAATATACCAATTAGCATAGGTTATTTGGGACAATTACCTCTCCTTAAGGTATCTGCATAACCCGTATATTCGTTTAAGTTAGTAAGTGGCTTTTTACCTGCAACTAAAGCAAGCATGCTGCTGGCCTCATGCCTTGGATTCGTCTCCCTCCTTCCGTTCCTCGTTCCTGGTTATCTCCCTTGGACTAATCTACTAGCTGGGTACCAGTACCGAACGATACAACAGACCTGACACTATCCTCATGTACTTCCTTTTGCCAAATGATCTTGTCAAATTATGGTGATGTTGTATCGTCTTAATTATATATTTTTTCATCAATAATATCATGTGTGTTATAAATCAGTAACTGTTATCAAAAATGCCAATTTATACATGTAGATTGCTATGAACTGCATTTGAAAAATATAAACAAACATCTCAACAACTCTTTTTTCTTCTTAAAAGTTTGCATACTTCACAAACAACATTCTGGTTCTTATGTTATAAATCACACATGTTTAACCAACCTGCGTTCCTGGAGAGCATTCTCCAGTGTGTCTGGGCTTGTTAGCTCCCCAATCCACTGATAAACCTTCTCTCTTTCAGCTTGTGACATGGGAGATCTGACCATCAGACTTCCAGACCCAGAGGTTGGGGGAGCAGCTCCAGGGTTCATCATGCGAGACTGTAAAATGAATACAGGACTAGTTATTGACAGAACAATTTTTCATTATGTTTATATCATACCCAAGGCCAAAACAGAAACAAATAAAAAATCAGTTTTACAAGCCCCAATACGATTAACATGCAATTTGACAACTTGGATAAGAACATGATGGGCTCATTCTTGGGCTTTGAGGAAAAATAAGGTAAAGTACATGGACAGTTGAATCTAAATTTATATTCCCCCAACCAAACAGAAACCACCATCCCTCTTGTCAGCCAGAAGGATTGAGTCATTATTTTTTCCGAGACTGGACACATTTTTGTAAGACCTATCATACTTGCCATACTTCAGGAAGTATTACCAGGAGATTATACATGTGTACTGGACTGTTTTCATAGTAGTCTAGACGGAAGCTTATGGTAGCCAGGCGAAAGTTGTTTCTAGTAGCGTGCAGGCTTTGGACAGGAAATAATATACACTTTTTCAGGGGGAATTGGGTCGAATTCCATTGTTTATATTTATTTAAATAATTGTTTATATGTTGATCTTATAAAATTTGAACACCTTTCTAGAAAAGTTGTGACTTCGGATATTAAAATGTTTTGTTCAATTCAATGAACAATTGCTAAGATGTGGGGTTAAAATGTCGTCGAAGCTATTGTCTATCTCAGATTATGATACGACCTGTATTGTCTATCACAATTATCAATATAACCGTAAAGTGGTGCGACTTCCGTAAATAGTTCATTCAATGGCAGCCACCATGCCAGAAAAGTTTATGTGATTCTTGCTTCTTTTTTATCGTAAACTTGAAAAAAACAATATATTTCTGATTTTATTGACTATCATATATCATTACGTACAGCATTTTTTGACAGTCTAACAGTCTTTCATGAAAAAAATCTTAACTGTCTATCATGAAATATTTTTGTAGTCTATCATGAAATATATTTCTTAAAATTTTAAAGCTAAATAAGAAAAACATACTTTTTATTTTATCTACTCTCATCTATCATGAACAATACAGTATTTTATGACAGTCTATCAGGAAAAAAGATTTTCTTAAATGTCTATCAAGTTGTGATTTATTTTAATGATTTTCACTTTTGTGTACACAGAGGATTTAAAAATTGAGCTATATTGAATTCATTTTGCATTTTACTATTTATTTGACGATAAAATTTTGCAAACCAAGGATTTGAGCTAGTGACCTACTATTTTTAACCAAAAAGACCCATATTTATACCTATCGGAGATTATAAATCGTTCATACAAATAGCCTGATGAACAGAATCTATTCCATTTTGTGAGGAAAATGAACATTTTATAAATACATCAGCTTTTCCAATAAGATCTGTCCCAGAGACCTAATTTTTGACACTAGATGACACACTTTATCATCTAAGACTTCATGTACACAAATATTTTTAAAGTCTGAAATTTCTGGCACCAATACTGTATGTATCCTAAAGCACAGTTCAAGTGACAAAAGGGCGTGTCTATTAAGTTAAGACACCACAGAAGGAAAATATTGAGATCCTGAAAATACAATCATTGACTGTGGTGCTGACAGGTCAATGGTGTGTGTGCCAGTGTGAAAGCATGTGTGAGTGTGTGTGTGTATGTATGTAAAGTAACCAAATGTCATGAAAATTTAAAAAAAAATCAATATCCTGCAGGAAAAAACTGTAATTTATGCTAAAATTCTATTATACTTAAATGTGACTATGATATCCTGCAGAAAAAAATGTAAAAGTTTCTTGAAAATCTATTATACTTAAATGTGACTAAGATATCCTGGAGAAAAAAAATGTAAAAGTTTCATGAAAAGTTTCACAATTTAAAAAAAAAAAAATGACATCAGGAAAATATTTCCTAAGATTTGACCTAGTGACCTAGTTTTTGTTCTGAGGTGACCCATATTCACAAATGTTTAAATCAACAAGTAGACAAATATTCTGAACAAGTTTTATAAAGATTTGACAATTTTTTTTTAATTTTTATGGCTGTGGAATTCTTTCTCCTAAGGCAGTAACTCTGTAATTAGCTAAACTAGAATTGCAATTTCTGTACACTGCACTCCCTCTCATTATGATCTATCACTGTATAAAGTTTTATTAAATTCCATCCTATAGTTTTTAAGTTACATGTATGCTCCGGAAAAGAAAAAAAGTAACAAAGGGCAGTTACTCTGTAATAAGCTGAAATAGAGTAATGGTTCTTGTGCACTTCACTTCCTCTCATTATGATCTATCACTGTATAAAGTTTTATTGAATTCCATCTAATAGTTTTCAAGTTATGCTCCGGACAAGAAAAAGTAACAAAGGGCACTAACTATGTAATAAGCTGAAATAGAATTGCGGTTCCTGTACAATGCACTCCCTCTCATTATGATCTATCACTGTATGAAGTTTTATTAAATCACATCCAATAGTTTTAAGTCATGCTCCGGAAAAGAAAAAAGTAACAAAGGGCAGTAACTCTGTAATAAGCTGAAATAGAGTTTAAGTTCTTGTGCACTTCACTTCCTCTCACTGTGCTTTACCACTGTATGAAGTTTTAATAAATTCCATTTAGTAGTTTGACTAGTTAATGTCTGAAAATTGACAGCAAAAAAACAAACAAACAAAGGGCAATAACTCAGTAATTAGTTTAGGTAGAGTTATGGTTCTTGAACACTGCACTTCCTCTCACTGTGCTTTACTATTGTATGAAGTTCCAATGAATTCCATTTAGTACTTTTCAAGTTATACTCTGGAAAAAAAAAGTAACAAGGGACAATAACTTAGTAATAAGCAAGAATAGAGTCATGGTTATTGTACACTGCACTTCCTCTCACTGTGCTTTACTATTGTATGAAGTTCCAATGAATTCCATTTAGTACTTTTCAAGTTATACTCTGGACAAAAAAAGTAACAAGGGACATTAACTTAGTAATAAGCAAGAATAGAGTCATGGTTATTGTACACTGCACTTCCTCTAACTGTGATTTACCATTGTATGAAGTTCCAATGAATTCCATCCAGTACTTTTCAAGTTATACTCCGAACAAAAAAGTAACAAGGGGCAATAACTCAATAATAAGCAAGAATAGAGTTATGGTTATTGTACACTGCACTTTCGTCTCATTATGCTCTACCATTGTATGAAGTTTGTTTACTATTGGATAAAAACTCTTGATTTTATTACATAAAATGAAAACTTTAACGCAAAATTGTTAACACCCAACCGCCCTCCCTGTTTTCGCCATTCTATAACCCGTAATTTTTCGATTTAAAATCCGGCTAATAATTGCTGTGATACACAATTTGTAGAACTAGTTTTCTCAATAGACAATTTTTTTATAGATTTTTTTCATGATATTATTGATAGACAATAGGCCACACCAAATATATTATTGTTCCGCGGATTTACCGCTCCTATTTTTAAAAATGTAAATTTTTTATTATTTTTTTTGTGTGCCCGCACCTCCATTTTGATTGCCAATCAGATTTTTTTAAGGTAATAATTTATTAAATGGCTAAAAATAATCAAGTATAATTTTTCTACGCTAGTTTTCGTGTTTTTGTAAAGGGAAAGTACCGATGCGTAGTGTTTTATACTGTATATCGATCGGTTTAGCATGGGTTTCAATAAATTCAATCAAAATGGCGGCTTCCGGTATAAACAATGTGGCTCGAAGTTTGGAAATTAAATCTTATTTTTGACAATAAAAATGTTTTGAGCATGCTTGACGTCATTGTTGATCGTCTCATGCACTAAAGAATCATTATTTAAAGCAATCATTATGCAATAAAGCATGTGTATCTGAGACTGGTAGCGATTATATTGCGTAATAAGTGACTCGTTTTGAATGGAAATCGGAATGATCAACTTAGTACTATTTTATTCAAGTCATAATACAAGGGACCAAAATTTTACCTCGTTACGACGATGCTGAAAATGACAGGTCAACTTAACTGGAATATGAGTCATTGTTTGGTCCAAATTAATGTATCAAGCTCATTTTTGATCAAATTCTGACAAAACAACAGTTTTGAACAAATATCTTTTCACAAATAGTGATATAAACACTGGTCTGGATATACCTCAACATAAGTAAGCCAAAGTTTATCACCTTATATTTTGTTTGTTTTTGCAGCATAATCTGGGATTGTAATGCACTTGTCAATTGTAAAGACTGCCCCGCCCACCCTCGCCCCTTGTTCCAGGGGTATACCGGGGACAGCAGAGGCAATGGGCTGTGTTTTTACCTTTCAGGTGGCCCTGCAGTGCCTAGTGAATGTGGTTTTGTCTTCATATTGAAAATAGTCGAGAATGGGCCTAACATAGGTAGTCGGGGTTGCGGGGCCATTTGGCAGGGATTTTACCAGCAGTGTGTCCCTGCAGGTCGGGTTTTGAGAGACTGGAAGTCAAAGTCCCCGCTATTCCGGACTTGGGGGGGGGGGGGGGGGGGGGGGGAGGGGGGCATATACAATTGGCTGGTGCATAGAAACATCTTAATAAACAAAAAATGTACTCTGAAAAATACCCTTGTTCTTTTTGTTTTAAAAAGCACATGTCATTGCATTTCCTGTGATAATAAAAACAAAATTTAGTCTTATTTTATATGGAGTCTGATGATGCCTGTGTAAGTGATAATTTTTTACAAATCCAAAATCAATCCTAAGTTATATCTAAATACAGTTGCATATTATGTTAAACTGATTCAGGTAGATTTATATAAGTCGTTTTAAACTTTTTACTTAAAGCAGGGTTATTTATTATTATGAATGATCGTCATATTAAAGTACATTTTAATTATATAAGAAATTAAATTTATCCACATAATGTTTGTACTAAACACGGATGTATAAATAGTATGTATTCAGACATTTTCCCAATGTCCTTTAGAGGTTCAGTTCAAGATGGCATTAAAATGGGTTTAAGGGCAATTATTTTGAACAATCTTTCTTATTTATATTGAATATAAGGAAAAATATATTTTTCGCTCTTCGCTCGCTTCGGTTTTTATGAAAACTGACAATAAAAAATTTTTACTTTTTTTTTCGCTCGCTCGCTCCAATTTTTTTTGGCAAAAATCCGAGGAACTAAACATTAATTTGGTGTGGCCATACAACTAAATAAACTATCATTTTAAATGTAGGTTACACATACAGAACAGTTGTCTAGCACTAATTATGATCTGACCTGCTTCTTTATTTCTTTATCAATAATATCTTCAAAAATAAATTTTCTTATTGTCAATCATGAAAACTAAATTTTAGTAATTGTCTACCGAAACCATTAGATGGTGTCAATTATGGAAATGTTTTTCTTATTCTTAATGTTAATCATAAGATTATTTTTTCTTGTGTATCATTTACATAAAAAATATTGTCTATCATAATTAGTGTGTTCTTAATTGTCTATCCTAAATATATATATATATATATATTATTTATTTTCTTTTATAAAATGAATCTTCCATACCGGGAATAATCATATCAATAAAAAAATAAAATAGAAATGAACATTACTGTTCATTTAACCATTGTTTATGTGCCATCACATGGCTTCAAGATAAGCTTAATGAATATAGATAATAAGGCCACAACAAATTGATCATTTGTTCTACGGATTTTGCCCAAAAAAAGTAGGAGCGAGCGAGCGAAAAAAAAATTAAAATACTTTTTTTTAAATTTAAGGCAATTCAGAGGCGAGCGCAAGGCGAAAAATAAAATAAAAATTAAAAAGTTTATTTCTTACTAAATTTATCATGCAATATGTCAAGAAAAGCTTTTTAATTGCAAACATAGGTTCTTAATTTAAATATAAATGAAAAGGTTTTGATTGTATCACATGAAAATCTGTCTCAATATATAACATGGCAATAAGATCCAGTGCTTTACTATTACTTAAGACACTGCCGATTAAATTGCGGGACAACACAATTGAAGCAGTATTAAACAAATCTGCAAAAGTGGCACCGGTCATTATATTAATGCAGGTGGTGGAATAAAGATGTTTCCCTTTCAAGACCTCGCCTTTACCACGAACCAATGGTTTATAGGTCCGTGCACTAGTCAATTGTAACCACGACCCCAAGGTCCGGTGAATAGCGGGGACTTTGACTTTCGGTCCAGCAACCTCGGGTAAAACCAACGGCACTGCGGGGCCACCTGGAAGGTGACAACACGGCCCATTTCACCGGCTATCTCCGGTATACCCCCGGTCCTGGGGGGGGGGGGGGGGCATGGTTACAATTGAATGGTGCATAAATACAGACTGTTTCTGAAACATTTACAAGTCCTTCTATTTTCATCAATTACGAGTATAAAACTGAGAAATGCATTTTAGAATTTAAAAGATAACTCACGAAAACATGTTCATTTGTTGCAAGTCGAGTGTCCGTGTATTTTAATATAAGTTTTGCACTCAAAATCTGATTTAGTTATTATTTAACACTAAATTTTGAGTACAAAACAATGAATTACTTAAAACACACACAAATAATTATTGCCTTCGACGCTGTGAAACTGTTGTTGTTTACTGAAGACTATAATCCATTGACTATGACACTGATTTTCAATTAAAAATGTGTATTTTACATTAACGAAAACTGAAATCCTGCAAATTAATACCGGAAATAGATAACAACGGTGCGTCCTGCAAAATATTCCCGACAAAAAAGACTGTCAACAAATATCGGCTGTTTTGCGGTTACCCGGACCTGATTTTGTCCTGACACGAGGAAAGTTTGCTCGCGGAGAATGTAAAGCATGGAAATACCTTAAAAAAAGGCAAAGTTGAAGTTGCAGGTTCAAATTTTAAGTAAAAAAAAAGTCAGAAAATAGAGGAAATTCAGAAGTAAAAAATAAATAAATAATATGCGCGGCCAAATAGAAAGTGCGGGCGCGAAAAAAAAAGTTTTTTTTTTTTTTTTTTCGTTTTTCGTTTTAATTTAGGTGCGGCAAATCCGACGAACAAATGATCAATTTGTTGTGGCCTAAGCTAATAAGTGATACTGGTTATATATATGTAAGTTTATCTTAAAAGCAGCGCTATATAGTCCAACTATAAAATTGATGTTTTTCATATTTTTGGTATGCCTCGGAAGATTTTTTATGAAACAATTTCACATGGTAGTAAGTAGTAATGTTTATATTGACACCGGCGACGTACCCAGTGAACTGTGTAAAACGCGGCCTCCCTGGAGTCTGCTGACCTTGTACATAATGATGTGGGGATCATGTGAATGATTCTATACTAGTACACAAATAACAATAATGATACGCTATCTGTATCAAATAATACATCAAACACTCAGTTATTCAGATAGGGGACTATCAAGTAGGAAAAAAATACATCTTTATTCTATTATATTACGACAATGTCGCGAGCTTCATTCACCTTCACCCCGGGTCACATCATTTGCATGTGCCTGCATGTATTTTCTTGAAGAACGATGAGACTGCCAGACTTATAGAAGGCATGAGTAGTTTGCGTTTAGACATGTTGAAATTCTTAGACGGAATGTTTGTTTGTTGTTTTCATGTATAAAACATCAATCGAAACTTCAACTCGAATTGGTGTTCTTGATTTCTGATTTTTTCTGTCATATGCATTGTCAGGGTTAGAAATCAAGTGACTTCAAAAGGGTTTTCACATGGGTCACACTGATGTGAACTAGCAAGAAAATGATGTTAATTTCTGAATAACTTTTTTTCACACAAAAGATATGAAACATTCACAGTCTATTAATAACTACACTATTTTCTGCTTCTACATGTGTGACATTAAGGTGAGATTAACGTGTGACGGTAATAAGCCTCACCTTATGAAGGGATGCAGGGATCGAATTTAACTTTTTTTGCCACTAGCAAGTTTTTGCTAGTGCCATTTTTTTCAACTGGCAAAATGGTGGGTTCCACTAGCAGTTATTAAAAGGCTGTTTTACTTCATGTAAGTTGCCAAATAGACAAGTAGTTTTGTTGTAGCATTATGTACATTGTTTATCAAGTGCACTGAAATAAGAATAAACTATAAACCTTTACATTTTGTTTTTAATTCTTACATAGATTAAGTCATATACCCATGCAGCTGGGCTAACTAAGCTCCTGGTTACTCAAAAGCCTTGAATCATTAGTAGTATGTGACTACACTCCTCCCCACCTAAGTTTATACTTTCAAAATGTAAAGTGGGGAGGAGTGTAACAGTCATAATTCTTAGCCATTCAATGCATCTGAGTAGCTTGGTGCCTGGTAAGTCAAGTTGGGTAGAGGACCAGACTTGCAAGCAGGGGTTCATAGGCTTGAATCATACACAGAGTAGATGTTTTTCTCTTGAATATATATATGTACACTGACATTTTTTGATGGTAATGTATGTTGCAAACGTGACCAAAGCATGGAGGATCTAGCAAGTAATATGGGCAGGGTGTGAACTGTTGCTTAGTAAATAAAAATAAAAAAAAACTGTAATGCCTACAGTTGATGTTTATTCGCTGGCGAATTCTTTACAAACATCACACACGTTGAAATCAACATTGCCATTATTCTCTGTTGTTGCATACAAAAGTTTGATGTTCAACTTTTTTGACGGTTCTGACAGATGCCGTAGAATCGGACCGAGATTTTTTGGTTTGCGACAAAGTACCGACACAATTCATGACTTTTCACTAGGTTTGGTTTTATTGGAGGGTTTTTCGGTCAATCCCCGCGTCGCTGTCAGCCTTTTCACCTTTCCAGGCCTTTTCACGTAACAAAACGTGGTTAATTTCCACTTCTTTTTTGGTAGTTGCGAATCACAAACCAGACGAAAACAGTTATCTCCTAGGCGCTTGCTTAAATACCCGATAATAACATTTGAGTATAGCAACAAGCGTCCATACACGGTCACATGATTATCATCGAGGCGCATACTTAAATATCCGATAATAACATTTGAACACAGCGACAAGCGTCCATATACCGGGTCACGTGATTATCTATTATGTGGTAAACTTGCGGAAAGGAGTTTTTAAAGCGCAAAGGAGAGTTTGAGCGAATTCGACGATTTTATTCGCGGTCGCAAAATTATTCGAGTGCCAGGATTTTCTACTCTCGCATTTTTCGATTCTTACTCGCATTTTGCGAGTTAGCGACCGTTAAATTCGATCCCTGGGATGTCGGCCCCGACAAGTCATAAAGGCCTGGCGGAAACCCTCAGGATTCAGGATTAGACGTTAGAGGTGTAAGCCCCCCCCCTCCACCCCAGGGTCCGCTAGTTGAAAGCAGTTTGTGGAGAAAACAAAAAGAAAATACTTCACATAAAGTGGACATAACACATTGGTGGCCTACAAGAAGTGGTGATGTTGACTTCATGGCATATCTTACACATATTCAAGGACTGCATTCTGCTACAAGACTGGAGAAAAGAACTATTTTCTCAGTTTTATGGCAATGTATGCTTTTCTTGTTTTCAACAAATATCACACGGATGATGGATACATTTTCATCAGTATCAGAAATTATTGGAAGACGAGGAAACAGTTGTTTATTTACGGATGAGAGACATCAAGAGGACGTAATTAAAGGATGTTGCGCTCTTTTCTTTCAATTTGTTGTTTATATGAGTTCACGTCACCTGCACATGATGGCATTTGAAATATGTACCTTCAAGTGTCTGTCAAAGAAATGGTATATGATAGGATTATTTTTGTATGACATACATAAATATCAATTAAAATAATTCTTTGATAGACACTTACGACTTAGTTTTAAAGGTACATATTATACAGCTTTAAGATCTATGCCGACAACTGTTTCATAATCGTGATACTTTTAAGCCTATAAACTGTTTGCTCAAAAGCCTATTTGATAATGCTAAATATTAAATCTGTGATAGACAACAGCTTCAACGTATTTATAAACATACATGCCATATTTCTGAGAGGCTTCCCAGGGGATTTTGGTCTGAATTCCAGGGGATTTTGATATTACACCAGGGGATTTTTACGCGACAAAAAATTGCGCAATATCTGCATTTATAATAAGAAAGAATACAAAAATACACTCAAATTACAATAATTTTTGGACTTAGTCATCATGGTCCTTCATGGAATTTCACTCTCATGATATTATTGATGCTTTCCACTTGTCAACCTTAAGCAAGTTTTGAAAAAAAAAATATATATATATATATTATTTTTTTTAATTCCAGGGGATATGGATCCCCGGCGGGGACCATGGGATATGGCATGTATATTATAAACGTCGCATTAAAATATTTCATGATAAGACTTCTAAAACATCAAAAGGAAGTATCGAATATAGTAATTATCTTTTATAACATAAAAAGTAAAAAAACAAAACAAATCTTCACGACAATGTGAACGACATTAATAATTGTGATGGCCTCGAAGCAGGTCCGATCATAATTAAGGATAGACAACTAGGCCGACCTAAAATGTCAAATTACTTTTACTCTCCACTCTGTTTCTTGATGATTAACCAGTACTCGTGTCCATTTTGGGGTCATGAGAAAGAATCTGTAGTGGGACTTCAACCAACAACTTCTTGGTCCAATCATTCCTAGATATTTGGTTTGATAATATAAGTTTGATCGGCAGTGCTCCACCATTCAATATGTCACGAAAATATATGACATATATCCATTCATTAACCTTGGCGATTAATGTTATCCGTTTGTTTTTATTTAAAAAGAAAAGTTGCATACCGCTATACAGTTACCTGATTTGCTGCAATGTCACTCATTATCTCTTTAAAACTTAAATAACTCCATTTATTTTTGTGAAATTTAAACAATATTTCCTGCCGGTGTTATGCTTTTTTCATGATTTGATAAATCATCTTACTGGGTTAAATTACACCATTATTAAATGAAACCTATAACGTATAAAACACCACGTAGCGGTTACTTCCCTTTGGTATACATGATCACTGTCGTTATACCATGTGATGGTAGTAAAGATTGCGTAACCACGTACAAAGTATGTTTTTATTTGAATATTATGTGTTGAGATATGAAACGTGAAACAAACATGTAGTACTTTTAAGATTTAAGCAAACAAATGGGGAAGTCAATGAGATAGAAATAAATAATTCAATACCAGTAAACGATAGTGATGAAATTCCAGCTCGTACGAGGCTGCAGAGATCTTCTTTGTTCATAGAAGAGATCACTGTGCAGGTTTAAAGTTTCCGTTTTTATAAAGCAAATGTAGCTCTGATTCTGGGTGGTTGATCGACCTAAAAACTTACAATATTGAAAAATTTGCGCGGATTAAATCACTCGATCTTTGTAAATATCGTGGCAAACTGTCGTCTTTTCATTATTTATGACTATCGTTTGGTTCTGCGTGTTTATTTATCTTCTTTCAATAGTACGTGGTGTCCGTCTTTATAAACGAGCTGGATATAAATTCACACAAGATGTCTTAGATGGCACTTAAAACAACTTATTGTTTTTTTCTAAATTACCCCATCCCAGCTCAGCCCAGCTGTGTTGCAGTACTCATAAGCGCTTCCCTTTGGCCCCGTATTCATAAGAGCATCGCCGTGGCACGATTATCACGAACCTCTCGCTGTGGCATGGTGTTCATTAGCATCTCGCTGTTGAACGGTAGTCATAAGCGTCTTGCTGCGGCACGAAAATCAGGAGCACCTCTCGGTTTCATGAGTGACTCATTATATTATGCAAGTCGTGGGTGCCTCGCTGTGGCACGGCAATCGTTAGCGTCTCTCGACGGTTGCAGGATAACCATGAGCGACTCTCTATAGCATGCAAGTCATGGGCGTTTCCCTGTGGCATGGTAAGTAGGAGCGCCTCAATTTACTACGGTGGTCATGAGCGTCTCGCTGTGGCACGAAAATCAGGAGCGTCTCTCGGTTGCATGATTACCATGAACGACTCACTGTAGCATGCAAGTCATGGGCGTCTCGCTGTCGCATGGTAAGCACGATCATCTCAATTTTCCAAAGAGTCATGGGCGTCTCGCTATTACACGACAATCATGAGCGTCTATCGGTTGCATGATAACAATGAGAGACTCACTGTAGCATGCAAGTATTGGGTGTCTTGGTGTGGCATGGTAAGCAGGAGCGTCTCAATTTACCACGGTGGTCATCAGCGTATCACTGTGGCATGATAAGCAGGAGACGATTATCATAAGCGTCATACTGCAGCACGGTAGTCATGAGCGCCTCGCTGTGGTATTATAAGCAGGGGCGTCTCAATTTAGCTCGGTAGTCATGATCGTCTCGCTGTAGCGCGGTAGTCATGGGTGTTTCGCTGTAGCGCGGTAGTCATGGGCGTCTAGACGTAGCGCGGTAGTCATTGGCGTCTCACTGTAGCGCGGTAGCCATCTGCGCCTCGCTGTAGCGCGGTAGTCATGGGCGTTTCGCTGTAGTGCGGTAGTCATGGGCGTTTCGCTGTAGCGCGGTAGTCATGGGGTCTCGCTGTAGCGCGGTAGTCATGGGCGTCTCTCTGTAACCGTTAGTCATGGGCGTCTCGCTGTGGCGCGGTTGTCATTGGAGCCCAACAGTGGCACGGTAACCACGAGCGTTTTTGTGAGATTAAGTGGTAGATATATATTTCGCTTTTCTCCTCTCTTATCTGGTGAAGATGTTTTTCAAAATGGATGCAATGATACCAAAAACATGAGGTGTTTCGTTGTTTATCTGTTCAGTCAATTAAGTTGGGTTTAAAATGAAGCATTCCGGATTTACTTAATCGCACTTTTTAAATAAAAACTAAATGGACTAACAGAAAATGAGAGATTTTGCCGGACAGCGGTAGTTACGCTGTATTCATCTGACAGAAAATACTCTATTTGCCGGACAGCGGAAGTAACACTATTGGAAATTAAATCATTTAAGGCTTGTATTTAAAAGCAATCCATTCAAACGAGTAATTTCCAATTGCTTTTCGTTGGTTTGTTTATGAAATAAAGTAGATAAACAAATTTAAAAGATAATATTACCTGCGTAAAATATGTGAACGAGCCCTTTCTAAATAATAAGCGAATGTTTAGTTGCAGACAGGACCATATTTGGTCATATTTTGCCAATTTATGAGGGCTCCTGATTGAATCTTACATGCAACATTCAGTTATTCTTTCCTTGTATTTCTGATCGAGTCCGACGGCTGCTTTACGTATTTTTGGCGCCCTTTGTGAACAACAAGTGGTGTCCAAATATTCATCTTTAAAAAAAAACAATAACAGTAAGTGGGACGTTAATCAAATATAAAACAAGCAAATGAAAACATCTTTTTATTTCATTCTTACATCATTTGGTAATAACAAGTATACATGTAATAGTATTTTAATATCAAGGAATCAAAACATTCCAATGAGATGGTGGCTCTGGTACGTGTAAGAAGGGCGGGATATGTGATGATATCCTGAGGGTAGGATCTTAGAATTGTTTCATGACCTTAGTTAGCAGGCTGGAATCTAACTAGGCAGCATTTCATTAAAGAGGAAATGGTATGAAAAAAAAACTTTTAAAATTGTTGTAATCATGTTGAATCAGATGGAAAAATCCAACTATATATTTCGTACGGGAAAGCTAAACTACGTAACAGGCAAATGATATGGACGGCATGCAAAATACAGTGAACACTGGAAATCATAATCGATCACCGGATCTTAAAGGTGAAGCTATTTCGATCACTTTTCAAAAGTTCATAAAATGTAAGAATACGTGTACTCTAAACAATAAATAAACCCTTAAGTAAGTACCTACGCCGCATGTTTCCTTTATTGAAGTATGTTTTCAATGACAATATGTAATTTTAGCTACACGAAATGATCTAACCTTTTGTTCGATTTTGACATTTTCATGTAAATTTGCATGTTTAACTCGAATGAATGAAAAAGGTTTAGGATGCTATGAATGACTTAAACAAAGATGTAGATATTTAAATAGAGCTGATACTTGAATACCTTATAAAAAATAGGGTTTTACAATGACTCTAGCAATTTTGGTATCATACAACAAATTCGCCCTGATTACTCGTATCTAGGAACAATCTCATTGAAATGTTTGGAGGCGGTGAGGTTATGCTGTTTATTTTTACAAAAGTCAGTTTTAAAACAAGACAGCGTCGATATATTTTTTCAATAGCCAACCTGGGTCATGATTACGAACAGTCGAACGTCCGAATCTAGACTCAGACTCAGAAAAGGACTTTAATTTATTTTTTGTTATCTAAAATCGGTTATTGGGCAGTTTAAACTAACAATAAAAACACTTGAGTCTGAACTCATGTTTGTGACTGTTCGTAAGCATGCCAAAGATAACTTTCCCTTCAATCTCATTTATTTATTTAACACACTTTAAGGTTTATGTCCCTTCCATTGAACTATCTTAACTAATACACTATAATATTAATATACATTAAACAAAACTCATTCATATCACATTTCCACGTTCATTCACAACTATTCATCCCCCACATTCATAGCTAACATATTCTACTATTAACCATTTGTCTCTTCTCTATCACACATATTTATATCAAACTATCAATATCCAATCCGTCGACTGTAATATAATTACGTATCACTGTTCCACAATCATAACACTTGACCACTCGCTAGTACAATTTCTACCATTACACGTATAACTGTTCCACAATAATCACACTTGTCTACTAGTCTTGTACAGTTACTACCATTATATGTATAACTGTTCTCTTATAATTACACTTGACCACTCGTCTAATACAATTACTACCATTACACATATTACTGTTCCACAATCATTACACTTGACCACTAGTCAAGTACAGTTACTACACCATTACATGTATTACTGTTCCACAATCATTACACTTGACCACTAGTCAAGTCCAGTTACTACCATTACACGTATTACTGTTCCACAATCATTACACTTGACCACTAGTCAAGTCCAGTTACTACCATTACATGGATTACTGTTACACAATCATTACACTTGACCACTAGTCAAGTCCAGTTACTACCATTACATGTATTACTGTTCCACAATCATTACACTTGACCACAAGTCAAGTACAGTTACTACCATTACATGTATTACTGTTCCACAATTATTACACTTGACCACTAGTCAAGTACAGTTACTACCATTACATGTATTACTGTTCCACAATTATTACACTTGACCACTAGTCAAGTACAGTTACTACCATTACACGTATTACTGTTCCACAATCATTACACTTGACCACTAGTCAAGTACACTTACTACCATAACACGTATTACTGTTCAACAATCATTTCACTTGACCACTCGTCTAGTACAATTATTACCATTACACGTATTACTGTCCCTCAGTCATTACACTTGACAACTCGTGCAGTACAATTACTACCATTAGACGTATTACTGTTACACAATCATTACACTTGACCACTCGTCTAGTACAATTACTACCATTACACGTATTACTGTTACACAATCATTACACTTGACCACTCGTCTAGTACAATTACTACCATTACACGTATTACTGTTACACAATCATTACACTTGACCACTAGTCAAGTACACTTACTACCATTACACGTATTACTGTTCAACAATCATTACACTCGACCAATCGTCTAGTACAGTTACTACAATTACACGTATTTCTGTTACACAATCATTACACTTGACCACTCGTCTACTACAATTACTACCATTACACGTATCACTGTTACACAATCATTACACTTGACCACTCGTCTACTACAGTTACTACCATTACACGTATTACTGTTATACAATCATTACACTTGACCACTCGTCTAGTACAATTACTACCATTACACGTATTACTGTCCCTCAGTCATTACACTTGACAACTCGTGCAGTACAATTATTACCATTACACGTATCACTGTTACACAATCATTACACTTGACCACTCGTCTACTACAAATACTACCATTACACGTATCACTGTTACACAATCATTACACTTGACCACTCGTCTACTACAATTACTCCCATTACACGTACTACTGTTACACAATCATTACACTTGACCACTCGTCTAGTACAATTACTACCATTACACGTATAACTGTTACACAATCATTACACTTGACCACTCGTCTACTTCAATTACTACCATTACACGTATTACTGTTACACAATCATTACACTTGACCACTCGTCTTCTACAATTACTACCATTACTAGTATAACTGTTACACAATCATTACACTTGACCACTCGTCTACTACAATTACTACCATTACACGTATTACTGTTACACAATCATTACACTTGACCACTCGTCTAGTACAATTACTACCATTACACCTATTACTTTTACACAATCATTACACTTGACCATTCGTATATAGTACAATTACTACAATTACACGTATAACTGTTTCACAATCATTACACTTGTCCATTCGTCTAGTACAATTACTACCATTACTAGTATTACTGTTACACATTCATTACACTTGACCACTCGTCTAGTACACTTACTACCATTACAAGTATTACTGTTACACAATCATTAAACTTGACCACTCGTCTAGTACAATTACTACCATTACACGTATTACTGTTACACAATCATAACACTTGACCACTCGTCTACTACAATTACTACCATAACACGTATTATTGTTCCTCAATCATTACACTTGACCACTCGTCTACTACAATTACTCCCATTACACGTATCACTGTTACACAATCATTACACTTGACCACTCGTCTACTACAATTACTACCAACACATGTATCACTGTTACAAAATCATTTCACTTGACCACTCGTCTACTACAATTACTACCATCACACGTATCACTGTTACACAATCATTACACTTGACCAAACTACCAACACATGTATGACTGTTACAAAATCATTTCACTTGACCACTCGTCTACTACAATTACTACCATTACACGTATGACTGTTACACAATCATTACACTTGACCACTCGTCTACTACAATTACTACCATTACACGTATGACTGTTACACAATCATTACACTTGACCACTCGTCTAATACAATTACTACCATTACACGTATGACTGTTACACAATCATTACACTTGACCACTCGTCTACTACAATTACTACCATTACACGTATGACTGTTACACAATCATTACACTTGACCACTCGTCTACTACAATTACTACCACACGTATCACTGTTACACAATCATTACACTTGACCACTCGTCTAATACAATTACTACCATTACACGTATGACTGTTACACAATCATAACACTTGACCACTCGTCTACTACAATTACTACCATAACACGTATTATTGTTCCTCAATCATTACACTTGACCACTCGTCTACTACAATTACTCCCATTACACGTATCACTGTTACACAATCATTACACTTGACCACTCGTCTACTACAATTACTACCAACACATGTATCACTGTTACAAAATCATTTCACTTGACCACTCGTCTACTACAATTACTACCATCACACGTATCACTGTTACACAATCATTACACTTGACCACTCGTCTACTACAATTACTACCATTACACGTATGACTGTTACACAATCATTACACTTGACCACTCGTCTACTACAATTACTACCATAACACGTATTATTGTTCCTCAATCATTACACTTGACCACTCGTCTACTACAATTACTCCCATTACACGTATGACTGTTACACAATCATTACACTTGACCACTCGTCTACTACAATTACTACCATTACACGTATGACTGTTACACAATCATTACACTTGACCACTCGTCTACTACAATTACTACCATTACACGTATCACTGTTACACAATCATTACACTTGACCACTCGTCTAATACAATTACTACCATTACACGTATGACTGTTACACAATCATTACACTTGACCACTCGTCTACTACAATTACTACCATTACACGTATTACTGTTACACAATCATTACACTTGACCACTCGTCTACTACAATTACTACCATTACACGTACTACTGTTACACAATCATACCCCTTGACCACTCGTCTAGAACAATTACTACCATTACACGTATTACTGTTACACAATCATTACACTTCACCACTCGTCAAGTACAGTTACTACCATTACACGTATGACTGTTACACAATCATTACACTTGACCACTCGTCAAGTACAATTACTACTTTTACACGTATTGCTGTTACACAATCATTACACTTGACCACTCGTCAATTACACTTACTACCATAAAACGTATATTACTGTTACACAGTCATTACCTTTGACCACTCGTCTAGTACAATTACTACCACTACACGTATTACTGTTCCACAATCATTTCACTTGACCACTCGTCTAGTACTATTACTACCATTACACGTATAACTGTTCCACAGTCATTACACTTGACCACTTGTCCAGTACAGTTACACCCATTACACGTATAACTGTTCCTCAGTCATTTTACTTGACCACACTAGTCTAGTACAATTACTACCACTACACGTATAACTGTTCCACAATCATTACACTTGACCACTTGTCCAGTACAGTTACACCCATTACACGTATAACTGTTCCACAGTCATTACCTTTGACCACTCGTCTAGTACAATTACTACCACTACACGTATTACTGTTCCACAATCATTACACTTGACCACTCGTCCAGTACAATTACATGAAGATTGAACTTCACTCCTTCTCATCAATTCATTATTATCACAAATACAGTAATTCTCTCTTCATTTACTGTTGCATTCAAGTATTATCATAAAATATAAATGTTCATAGCATATTACAATGTACAGTGATTCAACTATGTAATTAATATATTTTTATAAGGAAATAAATTGCAGACACTATTATCTTACGTTAATGTAGCGTCACTTAGTTCAGTAATTTAATTTTTTTAAACTGTGAAGAAGTAAATAAATTGAAGACACCATCAGTTTACATTCATGAACCATCGAATAAGGTCAATTAATGAACAAATATAATTATTAGCATGAATGTAGACCCTTTTAACTTATGCTTATTTACCATCTACGAAGCTCCATAAATGAAGATTATTATTGTTAACACGGGAAAAGTAAACACCTTGTAGACACATCTTAACTTATGCTATGTTCCATCTACGAAGGTCAATAAATGTACAATATAATTAATTAATAACACGTGAAAAGTAAATACCTTATAGACATCTCTTAACTTATGCTAATGTTCCATCTACGAAGGTCAATAAATGTACAATATAATTAATAACACGTGAAAAGTGAATACCTTGTTGACACCTCTTAACTTATGGTAATGTTCCATCTACGAAGGTCAATAAATGTACAATATAATTAATTAATAACACGTGAAAAGTAAATACCTTATAGACACCTCTTAACTTATGCTAATGTTCCATCTACGAAGGTCAATAAATGTACAATATAATTAATTAATAACACGTGAAAAGTAAATACCTTGTAGACACCTCTTAACTTATGCTAATGTTCCATCTACGAAGGTCAATAAATTAACAATATAATTAATTAATAACACATGAAAAGTAATACCTTATAGACACCTCTTAACTTAAGCTAATGTTCCATTTTAAAAGGTCAATAAATTAACAATATAATTAATAAAACGTGAAAATTAAATACCTTGTAGACACCTCTTAACTTATGCTAATGTTCCATCTACGAAGGTCAATAAATGTACAATATAATTATTAACACGTGAAAAGTAAAAACCTTATAGACACCTCTTAACTTATGCTAATGTTCCATCTACGAAGGTCAATTAATGTACAATATAATTAATAACACATGAAAAGTAAATACCTTATAGACACCCCTTAACGTATGCTAATGTTCATCTATAAAGGTCAATAAATTAACAATATAGTTAATAATACGTGAAAATTAAATACCTTGTAGACACCTCTTAACTTATGCTACTGTTCCATCTACAGAGGTCAATAAATGTACAATATAATTAATAACACGTGAAAACTAAATACCTTGTAGACACCTCTTGACTTATGCTAATGCTCCATCTATGAACGTCAATAAATGTACAATATAATTATTAACACCTGAAAAGTAAATTCCTTGTAGACACCTCTTAACTTATGCTAATGTTCCATCTACGAAGGTCAATAAATGTACAATATAATTATTAACACGTGAAAAGTAAATACCTTATAAACACCTCTTAACTTATGCTAATTTTCCATCTACAAAGGTAAATAAATTAACAATATAATTAATAACACGTGAAAAGTAAATACCTTATAAACACCTCTTAACTTATGCTAATTTTCCATCTACAAAGGTAATAAATTAACAATAATTAATAACACGTGAAAAGTAAATACCTTATAGACACCTTTAAGCTTATGCTAATGTTCCATCTACTAAGGTCAATAAATGTACAATATAATTAATAACACATGAAAAGTAAATACCTTATAGACACCTCTTTAACTTATGCTAATGTTCCATCTACAAGGTCAATAAATGACAATATAATTATTAACACGTGAAAACTAAATACCTTGACAGACCTCTCAACCTATGCTAATGTTCCATCTACGAAGGTCAATAAATGAACAATATAATTATTAACATGTGAAAATAAACCTAGACACCTTTTAACTTATGCTCATGTTCCATCTACGAAGATCAATAAATGAACAATATAATTATTAACATTGAAAAGTAAACCTTGTATACACCGCTTTTTTATGCTAATGCACCATCTACGAAGGACAATAAATGAGCAATATAATTATTAACATTGAAAAGTAAATACCTAGTAGACACCTCTTAACTTTTGCTAATGCCATCTACGAGGTTCTATAAATGAACTATATAATTATTAACATGTGAAAAGTAAATACAGTAGACACTTTAACTTTGCTAATGTTCCATCGAGGTTTCATGCTATATAATTATTAGCTGAAAAGTAAATACAGTGTAGACACGTTTCGCTTATGCTGATGTATCAATGTATCTACTTAGTTCAATAAATACGCAATAAAGAAAAATGTGATTATTAACATATGAAAAGTAATAAATTGTAGGCACCTCTTAACCTATGCTATTGTACCATCTACGAAGTTTAATAAATGAACAATATTATTATAAACTATGAAATATAAACAACGATTTTTCATTTTTTTCATTTTTGATGACGAAGAAATGCACTATATTACAGATGAATGTTCAAATGTGTTAAACTGTGTGCATCTTTCTACATAGAAAAACTAATCCGAATAAATAAAGATTTACAAACAATATGAAATGAAGTAGTAAAATGTAGTATGTAAAAACAAAACACCCTGGGTCTACAGAATGTCACACAAACAGTTTGCGTCTACAGAATGTCAAACAAAAACCTTGGGTCTACAGAATGTCGAACATACAGCTTGTGTCTACGTAATGTCAAACAAACACCTAGGGTCGAAAGAATGTCAAACAAACATATTGAGACTACAGAATGTAAAACAAACACCTTGAGTCTACAGAATGTCAAACAAACACCTTGGGTCTACAGAATGTCAAACATACAGCTTGCGTCTACAGAATGTCAAACAAACACCTTGGCATAATGACATTATGTCACACATACCTCTTGGGTCTACAGTATGTCAAACAAACACCGTGGGTCTACAGAATGTCAAACAAACACATTGAGTCTACAGAATGTCACACATACTTCTTGGGTTTACAGAATGTCAAACACTCACCTCGGGTATGGAAAGCAGAACACAATTTATGCTAAAAAGTACATGATATGAACAATTACAAAATCGCATGAACAGAAAATGTGTACTGTCATCCAATAAAGCAAGACAATGCTAACCAAAACCTATGTACAAATAAAAATGTCTTCCAGTCACCTATATCAAAGAATTGATGCAATTGGATTTTAAATTGCGATCACTCACGGAAAGGCTCGTTAAAATAAAACATTTTTTTTCTCTTCATTTTTTCATGAGAAAACAATGTATTATATTACAATAAAATGTGTGTATCTACAAACAAAACAAATTCGAATAAATGAATATTTACATGAATGCAAATTCAACGGAAATGAAGTAGTTCATTAGTGTAAAATGTAGTAGGTCATTTGTGTAACATATCAGGTTATAGACGATGGGTGTGCAACTAATGAATTGTCGAAATAATAAAGATTAATAGGTCATTGCACATGAAAGCCGTTTATAAGAATAAAAAAATCATATTGAATAGACCAAAGAACCTTTATTCGTAACCAGGATGAACTCTAGAATCGGCATAATTTACAATACTGATTAAAACAAATGAAATTGTATTAGCAGTAACAATGAACTTCAGAATTATAGTTTGATACAAAACATTTAAAACATTTCCAGACGAAGAAATGTCAGACAAATCACTATAATGAACATACATATTTAATCGAAAGAAACTCTGTTTACAGTAATTTAATAAATTCTAAAACCACAATAGCATACACTATATATTTACACTAATATAACTAACTTTACAAACAAATTTATAGGGACTCACTCACATATCGGATGTTGGCAACAATTTTCTTAAAATTGATTGAAAACATTTCACTTACTTTGGTGAACACCAAAGAGCAACTGGCAGGCACTCATTTAGCAGAATTTTGTTAATCCGAAATAAAAAAACAACATTACATCTTCAATAGCGTTAGTGGTTCTATTCGGCAAAACATAGATTTTTATGTCATGATGTCTTCAATACATATTAAAATAAATGCTTTTATTTGAACTTTGATGATGTATTTGTTTAATTGAAAGCAGCAATATGTTCACATTACACACGGAATTAATGGATGTCTTAACATAAAGAACGTGAACGAGTCCCTTTAAAATATCTTTAAATTACAAAACATGCAAATAGACATAAACACATACACATCTACTTACAGGAATAATGCATTCTGAAATCACTGTATCGAGCAAGGCAATTACAAAAAGATGCATCTTTATAATAAAGCGACATAAAACTTTCGATCTTTAACGTGCAAAATATGTACAGAAATAAGGTACTCTGAAATAACTGTATCGTGCAAGGCATAATCAAACATTTGAAACTTTATATACAACGGCAGTTAACTTTAAAACTTAAGCGTACAATACATACATATGTATTTAAACAAAACAACTCTATTTACACTAATAAAATCTTTAAAATGTGCAAGGTATATATATAACAGATTAAACTTTATATACATCAACGGTAAACTTTATAATCAGTATGGCTTTAAGAGGGTAACCATTTGTTCAATGTAGTAACCTGCTGATTTGTCCCAGTGCAGGATAACAATACATATATCCCCAAATGAACACCAACAGCTTTGCCACTAGACAATTTCGATAAATTTACTGATCAGGATATAATTCACCATTAGTTTTCAATCCGCCACCGTAAAGAATAAACAATAAATGTAAACATATCCAACTTGACTCGCCTCTTAAGGTCGTCTATTCGATAGCAGATTATTTGCTTGCACAATCACTATAAGAAAGACACCAATAAGTCATTGTCTCTGACCATAAGGCAAAGCCTTCAACGATAAACTTATTACACTAGTTGTTATACTTGTTGCTGTAAATCATCATTTGTGAAAAAGTACCATTGTTCAAAACTCATTTCACTCATAGCATGCGCAGTTTCTGAAGTAGTTCCTGTTCATTGAAAATGTGTCCCCTTGCCTTTCCTCGCAGTGTCGGAACCTAGAAAAAAATAGTTCCGTTCAACATAAAAAAGATGATGACAATATTTACTATGACAAAAGGTTCTCGAATATTTCATAGTTATGATACAAAAACACAAACTAATAATGAACTGTTCCACTAATGATCAGAAAATGCATCTTTTCTAGGCTTCGTGCATATACCATAGATAACGTCTTGTTTGTTTCCACTTCTATGACTAAAATATATAGGGACGACAAGTCGGTTTTTACTTTATTTGAGTTACGTCTAACGTCATTTGCACATTTAAACCATCGCGATTTACACGTTGAGAATTGCACTTATACCAAATACTTTTAGAGTTATGCTCCGGACAAAATCTGATTGGGAAGCATGCAAGCAAGCGCACACACTCGCACACACACACACACACACTCGCACTCACACCCCACACACAGTTACATATATGTTTTGAATTACACAGGTATTAAGGTAATCGGAAAAGGAAAAAAAACCGTTCATTTTTATAGCTGGCGACTTATTTTTTATTTAGATATGATTGTTTTTATGCATTTAAACATAAATAAAATACCAAAGACTGTTCGTGCCAGTTTTTCAAATAAAAGGAAAACATCAAACAGAGCCCGGTTTGAGGGATCTAACATGTAACGATTTTCTCTTCTGAAATCTAATAATATACCCGCCCGGTGACTCATATATTCAGTTTGCCATGGTCTTATCACACTAATCACTTAATTATGAACGCTATTCTTATATACACAGTCAACTTATTGCACGGTAATTTGGACAATATATAAAAACAGTCATTGCATCCACTATGCTCTTGTTTGAACATAAGTTACTATTATTATTATCTAGATTATCTATGATATATGCACTATAACTTGTGATTATCGTGAGAAAACACGTCTTGTAAGTTTAAACCTGACATCGATTCTTTAATTCCGTTTATTTTCAGTGGAAGCATTTGGCGTTTTGTTTTTTATTGGACTAAAAAGGTAAATAATAAGTAAATCTTAGAACGGAAACAAGTCGAATAAGTATTGACTGAGTCATGTTATAATCCCATTTAAAAGTCCAAATATATACAATTTGGCACAATTATAGCAAAAAAATGGTTATAAAACAACAAATATCAATCAAAATTAAAATAATTTTTAACAAGTATGCTATCCGAATGATTTTCATGTTTTTTTTTTGTAAAACTGCTAATTGAAATTATTTGCATACAAACATAAACATGCCTTGACAAATCTAAATGTTAACATAACATATTCAGTAAAACTTTAATTTAGCGTCTTTGTGTTTACTATTTTTTTATCATTCATATGTTTCAAGAAAAAGTGCGCATGTCACTTACCTTTACATGTTTACGGAGAAACGAATGGACCATTCTGTACCATTACTCGTATGAGAGTAATACCCTTTGAACTCTCTAACTTTGAGAAGGGGCTGACTTTCCATCTCCGCCTTCATCTGGCTTATTTCGTTATATGTATATGCTGTACATTCATATAACGAACAGTCCACATAATGTCGCGCTTGTATCACCATACTAACGAGGCGTCTAATCAGTCCTGCTGACACTGACATATTACTTAATCCAATGTGTGTTTCATAGTCAGGTGATGCGGGTAGTGTATCTACCACCTGTAGGCCGGGCTGGTTCTCCGTCTCCACCTCCATCTGCCTCCATTCCTCCTCTGACTCTATTGTACAGTCATCTAACGTACAGTTCACAGAATGTCGCGCTTGTATCACCATACTAAAGAGGCGTCTAATCAGTCCTGCTGACAAGTACATCTCTGTTAATTTAATGTGTGTTGTATAGTCAGGTGATGCTGGTAGTGGATCCACCATTTGAAGGACAGGCTGGTTCTCCGTCTCCACCTCCATCTGCCTCGATTCCTCCTCTGACTTTATTCTACATTTATCTAACGTACAGTCCACATAATGTCGCGCTTGTATAACCATACTAACGAGGCGTCTAATCAGTCCTGTCTGCTGACACTGACATCTGTTTTAATGTAATGCGTGTTGTATAGCCAGGTGATGCGGGTAGTGTATCTACCACCTGTAGGCCGGGCTGGTTCTCCGTCTCCACCTCCATCTGCCTCGATTCCTCCTCTGACTCTATTGTACAGTCATCTAACGTACAGTTCACAGAATGTCGCGCTTGTATTGCCATACTAACAATACTTCTAAACGCTACTGCTGACGCGTATATACTCGTTATTGTAATGTGTGTAAAAAAGTTTGGTGGGGCGAGCAATGGAGCCACAATCTGTAGGGCAGGCATGTGTTCATATATCTTATATAAATAACTGAAGTCCTCCTTATATTTTATTACACCGTGATTAAACGTACAGTTTGCAGAATGTCGCGCTTGTATCACCATACTAACTAAAATTCTAATCATTTCTGCTGACACTGTCATCTCAGTTATTGTAATGCTTGTTTTATAGTCAGGTGATGCGGGCAATGGAGACACCATCTGTAGGGCAGGCCTGTATTTCGTCTTCGCATTCAAATGTCTCATGTCCTCTTCTGACTCTATTGTACAGTCCTTTAACCTACATTTCACAGAATGTCGCGTTTGTATCACCATACTTACGAGGCGTATAAACACTCCTGCCAACACTGGTATACAGGCTAATGTTATGTATTTCGTATAGTCAGGTGATGCGGGCAGTAGAGCCACCATCTGTAGGGTAGACTGGTACTCCATCTCATCCTCCATCTGCCTCACGTCATCCTCTGACTCTATTGTACAGTGTTCTAACGTACATCTCACAGAATGACGCGCTTGTATCACCATACTGACGAGACGTGTAAACATTCCTGCTGACACGGTCATCTCCGATAACGTTATAAATGTTGTATAGTCAGGTGATGCGGGCATCGGAGCCACCATCTGTAGATCGGGCTGGTTCTCCATCTCCAACCCCATCTGCCTCACGTCTTCCTCTGACTCTATTGTACATTTATCTAACTTACATTCCACAGAATGTCGCGCTTGCATCACCCTAATACTAACGAGACGTGTAAACATTCCTGCTGACATGACAATGCTTGCCAAGCTAACATGCTCTAGGTTAGATAGTGGCCCATCCTGAAATGCATGTTTACCATATGTTTATATATATATATATATATATATAAAGAACATTCATGTAACAGACACAATTCAAGTAAGTTTGGTAGTCTTACGTTGGAAAATTGCAATACTTAATAGTGAAAATACCTATGCTTTCATAGATAAGAAAGTTAACAAACATTTGAATACAATTAAATAGCTATTATAATGTTAGACTTCATTATGCTTAAACAGTGCTCAATGTATTAAACGTCATCTTTAATAGTATTCAGTTGGAATATTATGGTTGGTTATATTGTTAGACCGTACAAAGCTTATAAATGTACTCTTAATCTTGCATTGTTAATATTAAATATATGCATGGTTCTTTGTTATATTGTTTGGTAATAACTATAATAATCAAAACAATTTAACTTTCTGTTTACACGTGTATTTATTTTGACATCCTATTATTTATATATGTATATCCGAATGACATAAAAACATAAGAAATAAACTAAAGAAATAAAAACATAGATAAATATCAGTGACAATTTTTATTTCTAAACATACAACTATTACCAATTAAATACCTTTTAAAAATGTATTATAAGCAAATCGATGTGAAGAAATAGAATGCTTACATTACGAAATACATTTCTCGCCTTTATGGATATCAATTTCACTTTTTTAAAAATCTTAAAATTGCGATTAATTAATCTCGTTAAAATAGTAATATTTTCCCCTGATATTATTGTATTGATGTTACAAACATTTATTTTATTTGGCGCATAAACTTGCTTATTGTTTCGACTGATCAATTTTTAATTTTCAGCGCAAGGATGATTTTGATAAGTGCAAAAAGGAAAAGACGACACTTTCATTCATATAATAACAATATATGATAACTAATATATAATGTCGATTACATAATATCTTATGCAAACACAACCCAAATGATTGATATAATACATCAGCGCCTTCGGGTGCACGCATGCACACGCACACGCACGCACGTACGCCAACTATAAATATATTTAGGGTTACGGCTCTCAGTGACCTGTTTTATCGCTGCATCATTTACTAACCACACGTCAACTATTAGTTGTGTGTGACCTACGCATAATGTACCGAAAGAAATGATGATGTAACTTTCCTTTCCTTTCTGAAATTCTCTCAAACGGTAACACATTTTTTCCTCATCCAAAAAAATTAATTCGATTCTGTATTTGCAATCAATCTTCTATCAAGTACGTGTGTATTGGCAAATGAAAATGTTAAACGAAATACTATCTGTATATTTTAAGCAATAATCACTAATTATATTTTTTTTCAAAGGTAATCCTTTGAATATGCATACCACGCCTCGTTAGGATATCGAACCACATCAACACCTTCAGGTTAAATGTAATAGGTTCATAAACGTGAGGGTTATAAATAAAATATAATATAATTAAAAATTCCACTAAATCATTTGTCAATTTCCTGCTGATTTTTTTCTGATTTTTCCCATTGAGAAACCATACAAGAACAAAGATGTCGGCCATGCTACGCTATGGGAAAAGACCCAGGGACCCGTTCAATGCAGCCGCATCCAAGGCCAAGAGGTCGAGTCTTTTGGCGGCCAAATCACGCGGGAAGGCGTCGCAGACCAAGGCACAAATCGCGAGGGTAACGCCGACAACACCTCCGCCATTGGCCACAGCGTCATCCGCTACGGACAGTAGGGAGGTTCAATGTCAAGGGCCTGCACATAGGATCGCGGGTTATAAGATCCTGATCGAGGGTCCTACGCCGGGACCAGGATTTCCCGATGAAGTGGCCACAATAACATGTAATGAGTTGTTAGATTTTCAGCTACCTCCAGCAATTTCTGCCACAATTGGTGACACTGTCCAAGCTCCTGTCAAAGCCAAAATTATCGCTGGGCAGTTGGTTGAATTATCTTCCTTGCTTGACCCCTTGCCCGATAAGACGCCAGAAAACAGCATAGCGTCACCTTAGTGCAATAACTAAATAACTGCAGATAGAAAAGAAGCAGATATTGAATTCTTGCACTTAGGTGACGATAGCACTTTCATCCCAGGGCGTCCTTACCCTAAAACCCGTGTCTCAAGGCAAAAGTTCTTCAATCGAGTCATGGACCGACGCGTTTGTCAAATTCTCGAGCATTTCTTTGTCCGCGTATACTGAAAAAACTCAAGATTTATTAAAATATATGAATACCATAAAAACAGCTGCTAAGCGCTGCAGAACTGGATGGCTAAACTATTACAAGCAGTTTAGATACCGAATAGGCTTGGATCCATTGAAGTCCTGGTCAGAAATTGATTATGAACTGTGGTTGTTATTTGTCACGTCCGTGCCGACCAAATTACCCGAGTCTGACCAATAACCTCGTAGGTATTGCTACCCATACAACTACAGCACGCGCGATTATTGTCAATATTTCCACAAATGCATGATATGTCAGAACCCTAACCTTTCCAGGTCCTGTCCTGGAGCCCAGAGCCAACCTAGATCCTCTGTCTACCAGGGTCCACAAAGGTTTGCTTCTCTCCGGTTCTTCTGGCCGCGCAACCCCGCGCAATCGTCATTCAGGCGACATCTGAGACCTAGCACTTCTCCACTCGTTATACCCGTCCTTAAACAGTCTCTTTCACGTTATTTAAATATAACTGATGCCAGTTTACTTTAAATGATTTTATATACGGTTTCAAGTTAAATTACACCGGGCTGCGTATTGTCATTCAGTCTAGAAACGTAAAGTCTGCCGGGTCACACCCCATAGTACTCGCGGACATAATTGAAAAAGAAATTTCTATGTTACGCATCGATTGCCCCTTTAAAATACCCTCGATGGCAAATTTTAGGACTTCCCCTATCGGAGTGGTTCCAAAATCAAGCGGTGGATTTCGTTTAATCACACATCTCTCTTACCCACCTGAGCTAAGCTTCAACAACGGGATTGATCATGGTTTATGTACGGTGAAATATTCGATTTTGATGAAGTCGCAGATGTGATATTTAATTTAGGGTTTGGGGCCTTAATGGCGAAAAGGGATATTAAATCCGCCTTTGGGTTACTACCAATACACCCGTCGGATTTTCATCACCTTGGTCTGAAATTTTGTGGCGATTACTATTCGACAAATGTATGAGTTTCGGTTGCAGCTACGCCCCTGCTCTTTTTGAAAAGTTTGCAACATTCCTTCATTGGTCCGTATCAGATGCATGCAACTTACAATCTCTAAATCATTATTTAGATGAGGGACCCCGGGATTCAGATATTTGTAGTATTTTGGTCAATGGGTTCACGTATACTTGTAATCGTCGGACAACTTGTTTAACATTTCTTGGTCTCGAGATCGACACGGTAACCATGACAATTCAAGTACCTGCTGTCAAAATCTTACAAAGGTCAATAAGTTAAATCATAAACCGCAGCAAAATCAGGGAATTACAATCACTGGTCGGTAAATTGAGCTTTGCATGTCAAGCTATAAGGGGAGGGGCGCATTTAGCAGACGATTGTACGATTCTATGATAGGTACCGACAAACCTTGTGGAATTCCTCACTCTCATTTACTCGCCAAAGTTGAGAGACACTTCAACTCGGCTATAGCCCAAAACACCATGTCATCGTTTGCTCAGGGTCTGGCCAAGTTTTCCGAGTATCGTAAGACCCACAAACTAGGAGAATCATGGGCCCCGCCCGTCGAGAACATAGTACTCTTCATCTCATTTATGCCCTTCAGTCATCCGCTCCGGCCACTGCACGGTTACAGCAATCGGTTATAAGTGCAAAATAATGGAGGCAACAGATCCGTCAACTCAGTTTATAGCGATAAAACTCCTCAAAGGCCCATCACACCACCTATTTTAAGAATTGCACTTTACGGGTAGGGGAGTTCACCCTGTCCAAAGGCAATACGATCGTCAACAGTATTTCAATAAATGATATCGCGTTTGGGAAAGGTCTCCTTAGCTTACATTACGTCATTTAAAAACAAACCAGCTTTGTGCTCCGGAAACAATAAGCATAAAATATTCTAACGACACTGATTTTCCCGTTAGCTTCCTCGTGCAGTATCTGCGCGTGCACCCAACAGTTGCGGGACCCCTATTCTGCCATTACTAGGTATCAGTTCACATCGGTGCTCAAAAAGACATTTGGAGTTGCAGGTCTTGAGTATACGCGGTTCAGTTCTCCTAGCTTTAGGATTGGTGCGGCCACCACAGCCGCTCTTAAGGGCATTTCTGCTGAGCAGATACGGAGGACCGGTCGATGGTGCTCACAGGCCGTCCGCAGATACATTCGCCCCAATCTGGTTAACGTCCCCGATCTGAGGCATGTTTAAGGATAAGGATAAGGTCAATATTGAATACTGCCCCTGGCCGTTGTTGACAAAGCTTAAACCCATTTCAACATGGTCAGCATAAACAATTAAGTTCTTGTTTATTGCAAATCGTCACTTAAACAGCTATAGCATTATTCTATTGGCTTCCCTATTACTCTTCATTTAAGTCTGGTGTATCGTTCATCGATCATTAAATAACTTACACCAAGGGCAAGTTTGCGGGCAGGCGGCTCTAATCTCGGCCTAAAAATCGTCTGGCAGGGATACGGGAGAATGTCCTTTAAACAAGTAAAAAATGTATGGGTTTTTTTGTTAAACGAAAGGGTTCCTCCGCACTACCTTCTCGTACATTGCGGGGCAAATGATATAGGTCGGGTGAAAACTTTCGATATTATGTCGAGTTCGATAAACTGCTGGAATTCAAGAAACAGCAGCTGCCCAGAACTATGTTCATTTTGTGTCAAATGCTACCGCGTAAAAGTTTGCCGATTTTCGTCCGACGTGAAAGCCATGGAGTCCGTCCGCAAAAGGATGAACAGTTATGCTGCAAAATCTTCATTGGAATCTGGTGGCAATTGTTTAAAACACACAGAACTTACGGTCTGTAGTCCCCCTTTTTAACCTTTTTACGCTAAGGACGGGGTCCATCTAACCAATCTAGGCTCAGATTTGCTTTTAAATGACATTTCAGTAGCTTTGTACGAAGCCATACATCATGACTCGCCTGTTTGCTTTTAAATGTGCAAGTATTTTAAACGTTACCAAATTCAACTATGGCTACACTAAACTTAAGCTGGGTTTTATTCTATATTTTTCCCAATGTACGGCCTCTTTTGGCATATCGACCGCCTAAAAGGTATTTTGGAGGGCGTTCCGGGATCCCATTACCTATTCCATTTTTACCGTGTGATTTACCTAATTTTAATGTCATTATACTTTTCTGTATTTCATCATTTGAAATAGGACGGTTCAAATGGTCGTTATTGTTAAAGTAAAACTTTGTGCATTAAACCAAAGTTGATGTTCAATGGGTACTTGATTTTCCTTGTAGAGTAAAGATTCAAACTTGCCCAATCATTTGCCGAAATATTATTAAACTCTACCGTTATCAGATTTAAAACCTTTTATTATTTGCCAAAATGTTTTAGCATTATCCCTAGATCGCATTTTCGAATTGCATACGTTTTTAAATGATACCCACGACGCATTATAGTAAGAAAGTCGCTATAACTATTTGTCCATGGAACGCCTCAAAATGAAATATATTCTCCTTTTTGCCTCTGTACAAGTTAAATCCCTACATGCTGCCTGAGATTGACAATACTTTTTCTGTTCCACCGCGCCTATATTTAGCGGACATCGTATATAAGCGAACAATTTTATGGACAACATCGTTAATATTTGCCCCTATTGCATACACTACAGTATCTTTTAAAGTATCGAAATTATATGACTCATTATTTAGCCAAAAGTCTTGTAATAGTAAGTCAGTTTTGTTTGTGAATTATTTTGCCGCACATTTTTTTTTTCGAATTAATAACAAATTGTAACTTCGCATACAATGGAAATTGGTCAGAGACATCAAAATTGTCGACATCACAATATGAAAAAAAACACTTAAACAATTCTGTCGAAACAATATGATAGTCAACAACACTATGACCCTCATTTGCAATACAAGTGAAATTACCGTTACGCTCATCAAACAATCTACCATTTATCATATATATGTTATGTGTGCAACATACATCAATTAAAGACATCCCAAAATTATAAACCTCAGAGTCGCTACTTTCACGTGGCAAATCCAATCCATATAAGCCATATTCAACTTATCCATTGAATAAACAGTTTAAATTATCTGATGTGATATAATCATTCAAATACTTTGTCCGGGCATCAAAATGTCCTACGAAGTACAGGTTATAGTTTGATAATAGACAATCGGCGACAGGTCAAATATTTCGTCTTGCACCGTTGGTTGAATAAAGTTGCGCTAATCCATTAAGAGCGCAATGACTGACAATCGGTGACTTTAAATGACCCATGTAGTCAAGGATAATGTTCAATTTATAGTGTGCGATATAAGTGAACAGATATGATGTCCGTTCAATCCACAGCACGGTTTTTATACCCCTTACATCCATAGTTGTTAACATTCCGATGTTGGAATTAATGTGTACATGAAAACATGGAAATCTCACTTAAATATAGAACAATATACAGTAAACCTGTATTAAATCAGATCAAATCTCGCTTGAATGTGTATCGATAATCGAACCATCAGAGACGGTGTATTGAGCGAGCGGCTCATTCGGACATTCATGCTTATTCGGATATATATTTATATTTTAGTCTGCATATGAAAATAATTTTAGTTTCGACAGCTACGTACAATTAATCGACAGTTTGATATTAAAAGTGAAGACGACTTTATCCGTACATGTAAAACATGGATTTAATTATCACATTAGATTAGTAGCACGGGAACCTCATTTCAATGCGGATGTATGGTACTAGCACCGCATCACTATTATTTAAGCATAACAGACATGAAACAAATAAAAATAAATATATTCCTGGTATATTGATACCAGTGTATCAAATAAAAATACACTTTACTTACAGCATAGAGGAAGATAATTTAATGCACGCGAAGAGACATAATTAAGCATATTCAACAAGCATTTTGTGTAACAAACATGTAGAAATTGTCCTGGGGAAACATGCACACTTACAATAAGGATCCTTATTGCGGCATCGCTATTAACTTTCTCATAGCTTCCTATGACAACTTCGTGTTAAGGTTTGTTAAAGAGATTGCATGTGACTTTCTTTAATTTTTTTACACAGCAATAGTTTGAAACGATGTTTGGTTCAAGAAAGGAGGATAGCATTAATCGGGGTTAAGCTGTAACACAGTAAAACGTAAATATTTTGTTGGCAATAACCAGGTTAAATGCAGGTTTAAATAAACGACATATGTTTGAAATTATTTATCGGAAGGATTTTAAAATGAAGTGGGCTAAAAAAGGCCTTTAAAAATAAAAGCTAAAGGCATGGCCTCGACACTTCGCCTAGAAGGCTTTCTCTGCATTTTGTCTACTTGTAGCGAACATGAATGCCATTTCTGTCGAGCCCGAGTGCGGTGAGGGAGAAATAGATGTCACAATTGCGGTTCGGTGTATGTTTAACGTGCGTGCGTCAGTGCAGTAGTGCGATAGGTCTTGACTTGACCATGGTGATGTGGTTTGTTGCGCACAGGACCCTGGTCTGTACCTTAAAGGTGAAGGTCACTCTCAGATTTCAAAGGTTTAAATGATCAATGTCAAAGATTTAAATATGTCTGAGTCAAAGGCTCTTTCGACTGGGTCGATTAATCGCCTTTTGGCGTCAAGTGTTTAATCCTTGTTATGGATCATATTGATGTGCCATGAGTGTTAACCTTGAAAGAACCAGATTTGAAAATGCACGGTGCTCTTCCCTTATGGGTTATAAACAAGCAGGCAATGATTATTCGATCTATCTGATTTCATAGGTTTAGAAGTACTAAGCGGGTACTCAACATTTGTTCTATGTATTGTGCTGTAGCAGTCAACGTTGAATGTGTGTGTCTTTAATATGCGCACTGCACATTTGCTTGAAGTAGGGAATTACTGCCGCCGATGGTCAACTAAAGGAGGACTGCCGTATGTTAGCGGAAAGACTGATAAACAGCAGATCGACATCAACTGTAAGATAATGGCAGACCAATTAAAGAAAAAAGGCTTGATCGATGACTCTGGGCTAACAGCAAACCAACCGTTAACGATACAACGATACAATTGTTACAGCACACCAAAGGCAGCTGACCAAATTAAGAGTGACGACCGCCGACAGGCAGATGACTGGAGACCGACAAATGACATTAAGTCAACTTTAGACATTTCACTGAAAATGGTAGACGGACCTAGGACAGCAGACCGACAATTGTTGTTTAACCATAGCACACCCACAGATGTCAGCAGATGCATTAATGACAGCAGACCTTTATTAGCAATTGTACTTTATAGAACTGACACACTTCAAACTCGCCCCAGTTGTATAATGTCTCAATGTAATATATGAAGTAGCTACTGAGATATTATTTGTACTTACATGCAAAAATACCTTAAACAACACTCTAGGTTGATAAATAAAGGGATGAACTTTGCATTATATGCAAGTAATTTGATTTGATTCGATGAATTAGCTAGGTTGAATATCTCGGAAATTTCATTGCAATACAAGATGTATTTTCTGAGATGTTGACTTAAGTGCTGACATACAAAACTCTGACCAGAATTCCTGAGTCAAACAATAAAGTTTAGTTTAAACATTTATTTTTACAACGATTGTGAAACAAGTTATCACAACATTATATTAATCACTCTCGTTGGCACGATTTACCACGAGAGTGGGGTCTTGTGTTGTTGGGGAAACTGGAGAACCCGGAGAAAACCCACTTGTCCGGCTTGGTGATCACAAACCAAACTCACATCCGCCCAAGTCGGGAATCGAACCCGGGATGAGAACCGAGTGCGTTAAACACTGCACTAACCGGACAATCAAACCATCGAACAATAAAGGGCAATGATGTGCATGAAAGGCGGCAAGATAGAGTTATCTTACTTGAATAATCAAGACGGATGGAATGTCTAACTCCAAATGAGACGCAGTACAAAGATAGCCGATATATTATTTGTTCAATAAATCTCTTGAACACTGTTGAAAACTGTGTACTAGACGTATCTTTTCATAGTTTATGGCCGCTAATGATTGCCGGAGTATTTGTGTATTCCACTTGTTAACGTTCAAAAAATATTTAAATGCAATTAATAGACTAAAACAAAATTACCTATACTCTTTTTTAAAACATTATTCAAAGTAAATTTTGTTTAGTATTACAAATACCAGCTCAATACATAATACCTCTTCTAAGTAATCATAAGTTGGAGTCAGGCGGTGCATATCTAAATTGTCAAAGCACGTTGGCTTCACTACTGCAAACATATCATTTTGAAAAGATAAATCTCATTTAGGAGAAGTGTATTGCACACATACCATAACTTTGGGTGCAGTTTTATTTTTTGTCTTTTGTAATTTTTTAGTGTTATCCTTTTTGTTAGGCGAAGTTGATGCTGTTATCAATTCGGCGGTGGAAATGGCAAACTCCACGACCACCGGAACACTAAAATGAAGCTCTAACAAACTGAACTAAATCTGAAGGCTGGTCTTACCCTTTACACACTACAATGGCAAGGGACAACCAAGCAAAGATTCCTTTAAAACTTAGCTGTGCTCTGATATCGTTATGAATGATCATCTGATGAAGTAAAGATTTTTTAAGAATGGATTTATTCTATTGGCAATCAAATTAGGTACAAAATGTTTGCTATTTTAACTAGAGATTGCATTTTTAGAAATGCGCTTGTCTCCCCTATTGTATGGTCGTAGCTGAGAAAAAATATATGATGGACATGACATTTGTAATTTTGGACTGGAGCTGACCCAACAGTGAAGTTTGGTTTATTTACCCGTATTAAATAGTGAACATCTAATGTATAAGCTCCTGGCAGGAAGCGTTCTTTAGTAACTGATCGGTAACCGTTTCTTCACCTCAAGGTCACGACGAACTTGACCTTTGACCGACTGATCTCAAAATAAATAGTGGTCATCAACTAGTCATGACCAACTAGCATACCAAGTATGAAGTTCCTGGGTGCAAGCGTTCTTTAGTAATTGATCGAAAACTGTTTCTTCACCTCAAGGTCACGGTGACATTGACCTTTGACCTACTTAACTCAAAATCAATGGCAGTCATCTATAAAGTTCCCGGACCCAAAGGATCTTTGTTTTTGAACGGAAACCGTTTTTTCACCTCAAGGTCGCGGCGACCAAGACCTTTGACGCAGTGATCTCAAAATCAATAGGGGTCATCTACTAGTCATGACCAATTAGTTCCTGGATGTGAGCGTTCTTAAGTAATTGAGCGGAAACCGTTTCTTCACGTCAAAGTCATGGTGACCTTGACCTTTGACCTACTGATCCCAAAAACAATAGGAGTTACCTACCAGTCACGACCGACGAACATACCAAGTATGAAGTTCCTGGACCCAAAGGATCTTTAGTGATTGAGCGGAAACCGTTTCTTCACCTCAAGGTCTCGGCGACCTTGACCTTTGACATACTGATCTTAAAATCTATATGGATCATCTACTTGTCATGACCAAACAGCATACCAAGTATAAAATTCCTGAGTGTACGTGTTCTTTGGTTATTGAGCAGAAACCATTTTTAAGCTTAAAGTCAACACCAACATATCGTTTTTTACACCTGAAGGTAACCTTGACCTTTGACCTTTTGATCTCAAAATCAATAGGGTTCATCTAATAGTCATGCACAACTTGCATACCAAGTATGAAGTTCCTGGACCCAAAGGATCTTTAGTTATTGAGCGGAAACCGTTTCTTCACCTCAAGGTCACTGCGACCTTGACCTTTGACCTAGTGATATCAAAATCAATAGGGGTCATTTACTTATCATGACCAACTAGCATACCAAGTATAAAGTTCCTGAGTCTAAGCGTTCTATAGTTATTGAGCGGAAACTATGTGTGACATATAGTATAGACTGACTGACTGACGGACAGGGCAAAAACAATATGTCTCACCATGAATGGGGGAGACATAATAATCTATTGCTCGTTATCTTTTATAGCTATTGTCATTCTAAAGAGAGAGCCGCCAAGAGGTGTTTAATTGAAACCAATTAATCAATTTTTAAAGTAGTTTTTCTTAATTTTCGGTTTTCATTCATTTTTATACGATTCTGTTAGCTTATAAAACCAAAGTCATTGCGCTCTTTGGTTTCCATCAATGGTTTCTCTTCTAATTCTGTTATTGTAATGTTTTTGAGTCACCAAAAAAGAACCTTATTTTTAAAAAAAAGTTTTAATGAAGCAATAATGCCCAATTGCAGTACTGAAAATTATTGTGCGTGCACGTTTGGCTAACGGGAAACTTATCACCCAAAATGTATTGCAATCGAAGCGAGACCCATGTGTGCAATCCGAAATGATAAACTGTTCCAATTGTCGTACCGATGACCATTTTTATCATAACATGATTAAATATTTGACCGAACTTTAAAAGTAATTTTGCAACACTTTTTCTTACAATTAAGATTTCATCCCGGAAAAATTTGTAAAAAGCCGCCATTATCGTAAGTAATGAGTTTTTGTTATGCGATTCACTTATTTTAGATACTGTTTTGTATAAAAACATTGTGATAGGCAATCAATAATTCTTTAAATAAACGATTTCAAAACTGCAGTAGAACTCCAAATGTACATATCCTTTATAGGAATTATAAGGGAAAACAAGACTTGTCACAGTATGGACGAATGCTCCCGAATGTGACATTGACATGAACAAGGTTAGTACATGAAAAGTAGATAATGCCTTTACGTGTCAAATATATGTGGCAAGTTATTTTAAATTGCCACAGAACATAACAAAATACCACCCATACTTGACAAACTACACACTTATATCCTTATATTCAGCATAAGTGTATCTTTCACCTTAGAGGTAGGGACATTATTATTTTAAAAACTGTCCACACAAGGGAAGGTTTCAGTCCGGACACAACAACCTATACTCTATGTACTTATATGCAGCATTCCAATGTGAATAAACACTAAGTGTGACCTTGACCTTAGAGGTAGGGACACTGGTCTTGCACGCAACACGTCGTTTGGAATGTCGAACACATATGGCAAGTCATTTCAAAATCTGTCCATACAAGAGAAAGTTATAGCCCGTACACGACAACTTAAACTCTATGTCCTTATATGAAGCATTCCATTGTGAATAAATACTAAGTGTGACCTTGGCCTTAGAGATAGGGAAACGGGTCTTGCACGCGACACGTCGTCTTGGTATGTCGAACACATGTGGCAAGTCATTTTAAAATCCGTCCATACAAGAGAAAGAAACGGCCCGGACACAATAACCTATTCTCTATGTCCTTATATATGCAGCAATTCATTGTAAATAAACACGAAGTGTGACCTTGACCTTAGAGGTAGGGACACGGGTCATGCACGCGACACGTTGTCTTGGTATGTCAAACACATGTTTCAAGTCATTTAAAATCTGTTCATACAAGAGGAAGTTACAGCCCGGACAAGAGTTAATGAGCCGGGCGCACGGACGGACGGACGGACGGACGGACGGTGCAGTGCGATTTTAATATGTCCACCTTCGGGGGCATAAAAACAAATGCCATGAAATATTTATCCAGGTAGCT